>NC_141799.1:6456876-6616430 GCF_057944985.1 Cucurbita pepo subsp. pepo
AGACTTATCAGTCCCTCTTAACGAACAAGGGACAAACAGAAGAAGCAAATGTTGCTATCTCCAAGAAATTAATACGAGGATCGTCCTCCAAAAATAAGTCTGGACCTTCAACTTCTAAAAGTGTTTTGATGAAGAAGAAGGGTAAAGGGAAAAATAAGATTCCTACTGACCGCAAACACAAGGTTCAAAAAGCAGATAAAGGAAAATGTTTTCATTGCAACGAAAACGGGCACTCGAAAAGAAACTGCCCAAAATACCTTGCAGAGAAGAAAGTCGAAAAGACACAACAAGGTAAATATGATTTACTCGTTGTAGAAATATGTTTAGTAGAGTATGACAACTCAACTTGGATACTAGATTCAGGGGCGACTAATCATATTTGTTCTTTTTACCAGGAAACTAGCTCATGGAGAATGCTTGCGGACGGCGAACTAACACTCAGGGTTGGAACAGGAGAGGTTGTCTCAGCAAGATCAGTAGGAAATTTAAAGTTGTTTTTTGGAGATAGATTCATTATATTAGATAATGTACCTTTTGTTCGTGAAATGAAAAGGAATCTAATATCAATCTCTTGTTTATTAGAACAATTGTATAAAGTATCTTTTGAAATCAATGAAGTGTTCATTTGCAAAAGAGGTATTCATATTTGTTCTGCAAAACTAGAAAATAACTTATATATGTTAAAACCGAGCGAAACAAAAGCTATTTTAAATACCAAGATGTTTAAAACAGCTGAAACTCAAAATAAACGACAAAAGATTTCTCCTAATACCTATCTTTGGCACTTAAGACTAAGCCACATTAATCTCAATAGGATTGAGAGATTGGTTAAAAGAGGACTTCTAAACGAGTTAGAAGACAACTCTTTACCTCCATGTGAGTCTTGTCTTGAGGGTAAAATGACTAAACGATCATTTTCCGAAAAAGGTTATAGAGCCAAAGAAACCTTAGAACTCGTGCATACAGATCTCTGTGGTCCAATGAATGTCAAAGCACGAGGTGGGTATGAATATTTCATCAATTTTATTGATGATTATTCAAGGTATGGCTATCTTTACCTAATGCATCACAAGTTCGAAGCTCTTGAAAAGTTCAGAGAGTATAAGACTGAAGTTGAGAATCTATTAGGTAAAACTATTAAAACACTTCGATCAGATCGAGGAGGAGAGTACATGGACTTAAGATTTCAGGACTATATGATAGAACATGGAATAAGGTCTCAACTCTCAGCCTCTGGTATGCCTCAACAAAATGGTGTATCAGAAAGGAGAAATAGAACTCTATTGGACATGGTTCGGTCTATGATGAGTTTTGCTCAATTACCCGATCCGTTTTAGGGATATGGAGTGGAGACTGCTACATACATTTTGAACATGGTTCCTACTAAGAGTGTTTCAGAAACACCTTATGAGTTATGGAAAGGGCGTAAAGGTAGTTTACGTCACTTCAGAATTTGGGGATGTCCAGCACATGTGTTGTTGCAAAATCCCAAGAAATTAGAACGTCGTTCAAAATTATGTCTATTCGTAGGATACCCCAAAGAGACGAAAGGTGGTTTGTTTTATGACCCTCAAGAAAATAGAGTGTTTGTATCAACAAACGCTACATTCTTAGAGGAAGACCACGTAAGAAATCATCAACCTCGTAGCAAACTAGTATTAAGTGAGATTTCTAAAGAAGCTACTAATAAAAGAACAAGAGTTGTTGATCAAGCTGGTTCTTCAACCAGAGTTGTTGATGGAGCTGACACTTCTGGTCAATCACATCCTTCTCAAGAATTGAGAATGCCTCGACGTAGTGGGAGGGTTATAACTCAACCCGATCGTTACTTGGGTTTGGCAGAAACTCAAGTCATCATACCTGATGATGACGTTGAGGATCCATTGACCTATAAACAAGCAATGAATGATGAATATAGAGATCAGTGGATTAAAGCCATGAATCTTGAAATGGAGTCAATGTACTTCAATTTAGTCTGGGAACTTGTAGATCAACCAGATGGGGTAAAACCTATTGGTTGCAAATGTATCTATAAGAGGAAACGAGACCAAACCTTTAAGGTATAGACCTTTAAAGCTCGACTAGTAGCAAAGGGTTATACCCAAAGAGAGGGGGTGGACTATGAAGAAACCTTCTATCCTGTTGCTATGCTTAAATCGATTAGAATACTCTTGTCTATTGCCACATTTTATGATTATGAAATTTGGCAAATGGATGTTAAGACAGCCTTTCTAAACGGAAATCTTGAAGAGAGTATCTATATGACTCAACTAGAGGGGTTCATTGAACAGGATCACGAACAAAGGGTTTGCAAGCTTAAAAGATCCATTTATGGGTTGAAGCAAGCATCTCGATCCTGGAATATAAAGTTTGATACTACGATCAAATCTTATGGCTTTAAACAGAATGTTGACGGACCTTGTGTTTATAAAAGGATAGTCAACTCTACAGTAGCTTTCCTGGTGTTGTACGTTGACGATATCCTACTCATTGGAAATGATGTGGAATTTCTGACTGACATTAAGCATTGGCTAGCGACACAATTCCAAATGAAAGATTTGGGAGAGGCTCAGTTTGTTCTTGGAATCCAAATTGTTCGGAATCGCAAGAACAAAACACTAGCATTGTCTCAGGCATCGTACATCGACAAAATGTTGATTCGATATAAGATGCAGGACTCCAAGAAAGGATTATTACCTTTCAGACATGGAGTTCATTTGTCGAAGGAACAAAGTCCTAAGACACCTCAAGAAGTTGAGGATATGAGACACATTCCCTATGCATCAACGGTCGGCAGTCTGATGTATGTCATGCTATGTACCCGACCCGACATATGCTATGCTGTGGGAATTGTCAGCAGATATCAGTCCAATCCGGGACGTGCTCATTGGACTGCCGTTAAGAATATCCTCAAGTATCTTAGGAGAACGAGGGACTATATGCTAATGTACGGTGCTAAGGATCTGATCCTTACAGGGTACACTGACTCAGATTTTCAGACCGATGTAGATTCGAGGAAATCGACATCAGGATCTGTCTTCACTCTAAACGGAGGAGCAATAATATGGAGAAGCATAAAACAAGGTTGCATTGTTGATTCCACCATGGAGGCTGAGTATGTTGCTGCTTGTGAAGCAGTGAAAGAATCTGTATGGCTTAGGAAGTTCTTAACTGATTTGGAAGTCATTCCAAATATGCATATTCCCGTCACTCTTTATTGTGATAACAGTGGAGCAGTTGCAAATTCAAAAGAACCAAGAAGCCATAAGCAAGGAAAACATATTGAGCGCAAATATCATCTCATAAGGGAGATTGTGCAACGAGGAGATGTGATCGTCACACAGATAGCTTCAGAACACAACATTGCTGATCCATTTACAAAGCCCCTCACGGCTAAAGTGTTTGAAGGGCACCTAGTGAGTCTAGGACTACGAGTTATGTAATCTAGGGCAAGTGGGAGAAAAGGCATGAGTATGTGATGCCTTAGTTCATTGTATTTCTCTCTACTCAACGTTATAAAACCCCACTAGAGTTTTAGTCCAAGTGGGAGTTTGTTGGGTTTTATGTCCTAAAACTCATAGTTTGTAAACAAAAACATATTCTATATAACACATGCCGAAGCAATTTGGATCTTAGGCACTTTTAGAACATCATCAGGTCTAAGGCACTAGACAAAAGTTCTGGTCCGAAATGGTGTGGTTCAAATCCCACTCTCAATATTATTGTTTTCTTTTAACTTTCTAATCCGATAAGGTATTGCATGAGATGATATAGTTGATATCTTGAAGGTACCATATTGGCCTTAGAAATCTTTACGTAGATGCCCTAGAGAGGGAGTTGCCTTGTTGAAGTTGAGATGGCCGAGTTGGTCTAAGGCGCTAGATTAAGGTTTTGGTCCGAAAGGGTGTGGGTTCAAATCCCACTCTCAACATTATTGTTTTCTTTTGACTTTCTAAACCGATAAGATATTGCATGAGATGATATAGTTGATATCTTGAAGGTACCATATTGGCCTTAGAAAGCTTTACGTAGATGCCCTAGAGAGGCAGCTACCTTGTCGAAGTTGAGATGGTCGAGTTGGTCTAAGGCACTAGATTAAGGTTCTGGTTTGAAAGGGCGTGGGTTCAAATCCCACTCTCAACATTATTGTTTTCTTTTGACTTTCTAAACCGATAAGATATTGCATGAGATGATATATTTGATATTTTGGAGGTACCATATTGGCCTTAGAAAGCTTTACATAGATGTCCTAGAGAGGCAGCTACATTGCTGAAGTTGAGATGGCTGAGTTGGTCTAAGGCGCCAGATTAAGGTTTTGGTTCGAAAGGGTGTGGGTTCAAATCCCACTCTCAACATTATTGTTTTCTTAAAAACTTTTTAATAGGCGTAATTCTGAACCGATAAGGTATTGCATGGGATGATATTACCCAAAAAGATATATTATTGAAACCAAGTTATAGCATAGGACATGAGAGATGAGTCCGTTTGATATCTTGGAGGTACCATATTAGTCTTAGAAAACTTTACATTTGATACTCAAGAGAGGGGCTGAGTTGGTCTAAGGCACTAGACAAAAGTTTTGGTCCGAAATGGTGTGGGTTCAAATCTCATTCTTAACATTATCGTTTTCTTTTAACTTTCTAGAAATTTCAAATTTAATTAATTTTAAACCGATAAGGTATTGCATGAGATGATATATCTTGGTGGTAGCATATTGGTCTTATCAAGCTTTACATATGATACTCAAGAGAGGGAGCTAAGTTGGTCTAAGTTTAGATGGTCGAGTTGGTTTAAAGCGCTAGATTAAGGTTCTCCTTTGAAAGGACGTGGGTTCATATCTAATACACTTAAAAACTTCTAGAAATCCCAAAATTTAATTAATACACTTAAAAACTCAACTCTGTGCAGGCCAATTGGTTACATAATTGAGAGCAACAAAGGTATAGCACCAAGACATGAGAGATTAGACCATTTGATATCTAGGAGGTAGCATATTGGCCTCAGAAAGCTTTTAAATATGATACTTAAAAGAGAGGGAGCTAGCTTGGTCTAACTTGAGATGGCAGAGTTGGTCTAACGCACCAAATTAAGGTTTTGGTCCGAAAGGGCGTGGGTCGAAATCTCACTCTCAACATTATTGTTTTCTTCTAACTTTCAAGAAATCCCAAAATTTAATTAATACACTTAAAAACTTTTCAATAAGGGTAATTTTGAACTTATAAGGTATTGCATGAGATGATATAAGTCCTTAATCAACTCTATGCATGACAATTGGTTATGTAACTAAGAGTTTTAATAAGGGTGAAGTTCTTTAGGAAGATAGTTAGAATGTCATGTAGTTGGTGAAGAATCCGATCTATCATTCAAAGACAAAGTACAGAAGGCGATACCATTTCATTTGGAGGTTAGTGGAAGATGGTGATGACCATTTCACTTGGAGGTTAGTGAAAGATGGTGATGTGTTTCGAGAAGATAGAGGGTGCAAAGAATCCAGTAAATACCATTGCACTTGGAGGTTAGTCGAAGATGGTGATGTGTTTTGAGAAGATAGAGGGTACAAAGAATTCAGTAAACATGTTGACAAAATGTGTTGATGTTGGAATATTGAGGTTGTGCAAAGCCTCAATTGGTATGGTGCAAATTGAGAATGAAATTCTGTATCAATGTACAAGTGGTAAATTGTTGGGATATGGAGTCTGATGACTATTCATAATCTGGTAAACATATATATGGTAGATATTTCGTAAAGATCTGGTAGAAATATATATACACACAGATATTCTATAAAGATTTGATAGAGATATATTTGGTGGATTCTTATATCGGGTAGGCGGTTAAACCTATATTTAGTACGCGAAAACCTTATATATACCCCATTATGCTGTTCTTACCAGATGTACTTTCTTCATTCTCTACTCCGGTATATAACGGAAAGTCATCAATAAAACCTTTTAGCAAATATTTCACTCTCCTATTATTTGTGTTTATCTTGATCGAGTGTCTGCGTTGTTGAGGGATAGCGATCCCAACAGAAACAAAGTTATAGCACAAGGATATAAAGATGAGACCGTTTGATATCATGGAGGTAATATACTAGCCTTAAGAAGCTTTATATATAACGCTCGAGAGAGGGATGTTAGTTGGTCTAAGTTTAAGTGTATTAATGTGGAGATGGTCAAGTTTGTCTAAAGTACTAGATTAAGATTCTAGTTTGAGATGTTGGTTCAAATCTCATTTTTAACGAAGTTTTTGTAAAAATATTGTTGTATATAGACGAAATTTTTAATACTATATTATTAAAATAATTTGAATTTTAAAAAATGGTAAATATATATATATATATATATATATATATATATGACACGTCATACTGTGACTAGATATGTAAATCTAAAGTGATAAAATATTACCTGACATAATATAAGTCCTAAATGAACTTTATATATGATATTGAATTACTTAAATATATTTAATAAAGATAACGTCCTACGAACATAACCCAGAAATCAATATCTAATAACTTTCAAGGCTAAAATTTCATTAATACACCGACTATTTTAAAAAGCTTGTATGACCAACTACTATTATTTCTCATTTTTATGCTCCCACGTCATGAACTCTTATAATTTCCTTGTTTAATTTCTCAATCTCTAAAATATTTCTATTTTTAAAATTTTTATTTCTAGAATTTAAATAAAAGAAGAATGGAGTAATTTATATTTTAATATTTTGAAAGATATAAATATAAGAAATTTCACCTCTAAATAGTTAATTTTAAAAATAAATTGGGTATATTGCGTATTTGAGTGTCAAAAGATCTCTATTGATTTAGCTTATTTGTTACTTATTGTTTTACTCCAATAGTCAATTTGTGTTACATTTAATTTCACAGCGGCCAATACAATAATATCTCCCTTTTCTTTCTCCATTCCAAATACAGCTCCTCTTGCCTTATGGGCCCATCTTTTTCTTATTCCCGTCATACTTTCGTACCAATGGAGATAATCATCTTTTTCTTATTCCCATCATACTTTCATACCAATGGAGATAATACCCTTTAACAAATCCTCAACGCTCTTATTCTTAAACAACCATATCTATCTGTTAGCACTGATCTTAGCTATTACTTTGTTTTTGTAGATCATTGAAGATTCTATTGACATAGTTAAGTTATGATAAAGGTATAATTCGGGTATGAGCAATAGAAGGAACAAAGTTTCACATTGGGTATGAGTTTGAATTTGAGGGGAAAGGGAGAAGGTTTAGAACGCCAGGTGTCGCAACAAAGAACCCAAGGCGCACCTAGAAAACCAGGACATGGTATAAATGGAAATGGTATTTGATCACTCAAAACCATGGTTATTTCCCAAGAACAAAAATATTTATAAAAATTAATCAAATTCAAATGCTTTTTCAGGTACACACAATCCTGCGTATTGCTATAAATGCTCACTCTGTTCCTCAATTCAACCCACCAAACACACAAATCCATTTACCTTCATTCCATCAAACATTCTTTTCTTCAACCAAAATCCAACCATGTCATCCACTGTCGGTCAAGTCATCAAATGCAAGGGTACGCTATCAATCAATCAATCAATCAACTAATCCTGTTTCTTTTGTTGTTTGGATGAGCCTCTGATGTTTGTGTTTGTGTAGCTGCTGTTGCATGGGAGGCCGGAAAGCCACTGGTGATCGAGGAAGTGGAAGTGGCACCACCGCAGGCCAATGAAGTCCGATTGAGGATCCTCTTCACATCTCTCTGCCACACCGATGTTTATTTCTGGGAAGCTAAGGTAAACTTGTAATCTCAGCTTTATTTTATGAAATGGGTGTCGGAGTTTTCATTTTGTTTTCCTCTCTGTGTTTTTTTAGGGCCAAACCCCGTTGTTCCCTCGCATCTTTGGACATGAAGCTGGAGGGTAAGTACTGGTTTTGTTCTTCTGATTCTTTGCTTTTGATTTCATGGGGTTTTGATTTTTGGGGTTTGCTCTGTTTTTTGATGTTGTTTGGACAGTATTGTTGAGAGTGTTGGAGAAGGAGTCACAAATCTGAAACCAGGAGACCATGTTCTTCCTATTTTCACTGGTGAATGTGGGGATTGTCGCCATTGCCAGTCGGAAGAGAGCAACCTGTGTGATCTTCTTCGTATCAACACTGATCGTGGAGTTATGCTCAATGATGGGAAGACCAGATTCTCCATTAATGGACAGCCCATTTATCACTTCGTTGGAACCTCCACTTTCAGTGAATACACCGTTATTCACGTTGGCTGTTTAGCCAAGATCAACCCAGCTGCCCCTCTCGACAAAGTCTGTGTTCTTAGCTGCGGCATTTCCACAGGTCTTGGTGCTACTTTGAATGTTGCAAAGCCTAAAAAGGGTTCATCTGTTGCTATCTTTGGACTTGGAGCTGTCGGCCTCGCTGTAAGTCATTCAACCTCTGAATTCACAGGTTGTGATACCAAGTCCTAAACGTTTTTGTGTTCTAGGCTGCTGAAGGAGCAAGAATTGCCGGAGCATCCAGGATCATTGGTGTTGATCTGAACCCAGCTCGATTCGAAGAAGGTACAATCAAGCAACATAATGAGGTCTTAAAGGGGATTTTGATGTATGACATGATATATAAACGTTTTTACAGCGAGGAAATTCGGATGCAATGAGTTTTTGAATCCAAGGGATTACAAGAGGCCAGTTCAAGAGGTGATAGCAGAGATGACAGACGGAGGTGTCGACCGGAGTGTGGAATGCACCGGAAGCATTCATGCGATGATCTCAGCCTTCGAATGCGTTCACGACGTAATTAAACAAAACCCCATTTACCATTTGTCATTAAGTTTCAAAGAACATCACATAAAATTGGTTGCTCTGTTTTGAAACAGGGGTGGGGTGTTGCAGTACTAGTGGGAGTACCAAGCAGAGACGACGCATTCAAAACTCATCCCATGAAGCTCCTGAACGAGAGGACTCTAAAGGGTACCTTCTTCGGCAACTACAAGCCCCGATCCGACATTCCCGGAGTGGTCGAGAAGTACATGAACCAGGTATAAAGGAATACTTTCAAAACCCCATTAAAGAATGTCCCTGATTATTATTATTGTTGTTTATGTGTTTAGGAGCTGGAATTGGAGAAGTTCATCACACATACAGTGCCGTTTTCTGAGATCAACAAGGCATTCGATTACATGCTGAAAGGGGAGTCGATTCGATGCATTATTCGAATGGATGAGTGATTGATTATGATTCGACTACATGTTGAAGGCGTGGGAATAAGATTATGACTCTGTTTTCGTTTTTGTTGTTTTTGTTAGAGTCTCTGTTGTGGGTCTTTTTGTCTTGTCGTTAGATAATTATATCCATATTTATTCGACAAAATAGTCGATTTTTAATCAAAAAAAACACATCAGATTTTTCTGTCTTTTTTTTTTTTTTTTTTTAATTCTTTTTGGCTAAATTAATTATGGTAACTTGTTTAAAAAGTATCCAAAGCTCCAATTTTTTTAGTAAATAAAAAATAAAAAATATAAAATATAAAGGTATTAATATTACCAATAAATTATGGTGTGGAAATGAATTGGAGTTATGAAAATAGAATAAATTATATAATTATAATATTAAAAGGTGAGATGTTTGAAATATATGGACCGTTATGTCGTGTTTATGAAGTCAAAACATGTCGCTTTCCATTAATTACCAATAACAGTAAAGTTAAAAGTTTATTTTGTTACTTTATTTGTATATTATATTATTATTAGTTTTATTTTTACACAGCACATACACAGAATCTCAAAAAGTTCTTTGTAACTTTCACTTTCCATTATTTAAATAATTTTATTTAAATAATAACTAAAAGTAATGCTATGTTAATAAAACCACTAAAAATGAAATAATAAAAAATTTAAAATGTGTATATAATAAGTTTTTATTTATTACTATACTTGAAAAAGTATAAATAGGTTTTAAATGGTCATTTAACAATATTCCTATTTTTCATTTATTGTTTAAAAAGATTCACCTCTACAAAATTTATTAATTTACCATACATAAAATTAAAATTTTAGCTTCATTTACCAAGTTAATTTATATCAAAATTAGTCAAATAATAGTAACAATTTTCATGTATGTATATATATATATATATATATATATATTCAAAATTTATAGAAAAAATCTTAAAAAAAAAGTCTAATTTGTTTTATAAGAGTAAGTTCAATTATAGAAAAAAAAAATATATTTTAATCTATTTTTAATATGCTATGAATCTAAAATCTATGGAATATTATGCATTTTTAACTTGATACTATATTTTAAAAACTACCATATTTGTGTAGGAAAATGAGCTATTAGTCATTCTCTACGTGGAAGCATTGGAGATCCATTTAATTTTAGTAATTAAAATAAAGCATTCTAATAAGAGAAAGAAGTTGAAATTGTATTTGACAAGTCTCGTTGATATATTTTCAATGGTATAAAACTTCATCTACTTGATCTTCTTTTCTTTCATATGATTCTGATGCCAGTAAATATGTTTAAGGGAGCTTGATATGAACTACGACAAAAGAATTTTCGTACTTCAAGATCCAATTATAAGGACGAGAGTCAAGAAGCTACAACAAAACTTGTACACTTATATTCAAGCTATGGTGAGCTCATCAAAGGAAAGTCTAGAAGATGTTGGAGACCTTCCTTATATGTTGTGTAAAATTGAGTTTCAAGAAAGAGATGCATTAAATGCACTTTAAGTTGCATTTAATGAACTCACCTAAATTTATGAAATTAGTCAAAAGAGGACTAATAAGCACATTTCATTCCTTGCGCTATTTAATTATAATTTAAATATTTGTTTGTCATATTTGAGCTGGTTTTTAATATAGAAGTTAAGGTTATATTGTAACCCGCATAGGTTATCATATTCCACCATTAACTAGTCATTTTAATATGGAGGTGATAGGTATTTCTGATCTACTAGCCAATTTAATTTGAAAGTTATATATCACTTATGTTAATAGGTTAAGGTTGTGAAGCCTATACAAAGGCTTCTTTAAAAAGAATAGAATTTCTATTTTTTTTTAGCTTTGTAGTGAGCTAAGATTTTCTTTACAAATTCTTGTGTTTAGAATTTGCATGCTAGAGTCATTCAAGTAGTATTGATCAAACCTCTTGTAGAATGATTCAAATCACGAGTTTAGAAACGAGTTTTCTCTACTCTTGATCTTGATCATCAAAATAATTTGTTCCATACTTTCTCTTGGATTAATTTTATATCAGAGCCTCTTGACATTATTCGTTGGCTCAACCTTAGATTCTTATTGATAAAGACTTAAAAGGAAAATCTATCACATATTTGAAATAATATATTAACATATATGCCACAAAATCTCCTAACTAGTTTTATAATTAATTAATAATAATTTTGATTGTTTAATATTATTTATTATATGAAAAACTTAAACATATTAGTATAAAGTCCACTATATAGCGTTTACAAATGATTCGATTCAAATTGTTTATGTGGAGATATAAGAATGGACATATCGTATATAATGAGTTTGTATAAGACTAGACTACAAAATATTCGACGTATATATAATGAGTGGTAATGAGTTGTGATGAGTTGTGTATAACACCTTAAATAGCATTTCGGAAGAGTTTTAAAAAGGAGTAAAAACAAGAAAGCAAAAAGGAATAAGGAAAGAATAAGTTAGTTGATGATTTAAGTGTCACACTGTTTCTTTCTTTCCCTTTTGTTTCCAAATTAAGGAGAGAAGAAAGAGAAGCATTAATAAGTACTTTGTTAAGCTAAAAGGTGAACAAGTATTTTCATCTTGTGAACCTTTCTATCTCCACACCTATTGTTGATTTCCCATAGGAAAAGACAGGATAAGGATGCTTCTCTATTAGGATAACGACGTTCAGTGTCATGTCATCGACTCTTCAACGGAATTATATAAAATTTTAAGCATTTAGAAACTTGGAGTATGCGTAGCAACCTTGATGGGTGTTTATGTAAGATGAGTTGTGTTAGGATTGCACAACTCACACGCTCGATTTAGATGAAAAATATACATAACATGAAGAACAAAACACAGAAGAAATATACATGGTAATATCGTGATTGAAAACTCCACGTGGTTTAGGATAAGATAAATAGATTTCAAGATAGATTTTATCTAAATGGGATAATAGATAAGATTAAGATTTTATCTTTGAATCTACTAGGATTGTTATACTTCCTAGTAAATCCACCGCGAGTAGATATTGTCTTCTTTGGGCTCTCCCTTTCGGGTTTCCACACCCATATAAATGGTGGTTTGTTCTCCTCCTCAACCAATGTGGGACATCACATAAGTAAACTTAACCCATAAGTAAATATCTTACTCCACATCTTAACAATTCTCTTATTTGAAAATGGATCCCTAATCTAAAATTTATTCTTCAAAGATTCTTCTTATCGTCAAATCTTCACCGTACTAGAACATCCATAAAAGTTAGAAGAGACCAACCAAGATTTTGTAGAATTTCAATTTCTCAAAGTCAACTCATTTTGTCAACATATCAATTGGATATACCCTCTCAGAACGCATATCACCATATTCCACTAACATGTGAGTGAAATAATTTTCTCTTCTAATGTGTTTTGTATTTGAATGATGGCCCGAATTCTTCAGTAACTATATGACTTTTGTTCTCAGACTTCACTTGGTCTAGTGAGTGACAACATAAATAAATAAAAATAATTTTAAAAATTAGGTTTTTTTTTAGAAAAAATGCTACTGCTTTCCTTCTTCTCTGATCTAATCTTTGAATCGTATTCCTTTCAGCTATAAATCGTCCAAATGAGGCAATCTACTTCCACGCGCCCCAATGGAAACTTTCCATTTGTTGGGGTCTTGAATGCTGAAATCAAAATCATCTCCCTTGTTATCTATTTGGAAGGATCCTTATGATGAGATGATCTTGTTATTGTTAGTATCGATCAACAGCACCAATAGCACACGCACTCGCATTCACAAGAAATATTGGCTAAAGATTTTATTGATGAATTCAGATATACAACAACAAAGAATATAGGGAAGGAAGAGAATACTTTTTGAAAGATGTACCTATTTCTAATAAGGTATATATATATATATATATGATTTCTATTTACTAAATATAGTTTTAATAGATTTATCCCCGACCAAATAAAATCTATCAAATACGTCTCTACCAAATATTTACCGAATATATACCATATCTCTACCAAATATTTACCAAATATCTCCTAAATATATATCTCTATCGTATATTTTACTATAAATAGTCATCATACTCCATATCCCAACAATCTCGAGACTGATTAGTAAACCAAGAATTTGGTTATCAATGCATCGTACCAACTAAGCTTTTACAGAACGTTGAAACATCAGCACATCTTGTCAACATGTTTGCTGGATTCTTTGCACCCTCTATCTCCTCCAAATACATCACCATCTTCCACTACCCTAGGACTGAAATGTTATCGCCTTCTGTGTTTTGTCTTTGAATGATAGACCGGGTTCCTTACCAACGGTATGGCACTCTGACTATCTACATGTAGTTAATGGGTCAGATAAAAAAACAAAAAGAAATTTTCGTGGTCATCGACGAAACCAAAAACTCCGACAAACGCCGGAGTTTTCGTTCTCACGCGACCCACGAGCCTCGCCCAACTTCGGGGGTCACCACAACAACAGACCCCAACCCTCAGCCAAACCCACTGCAAGGAAGAAAACGAAAAATCGTGAGAGTGAGGAAGAAACCAACAACGCTCCAGTGAAGCCAAACCATACGAAATCGATTTCGAAACCTCCGTTCTACACCACAAAAACAATCCCAATGATCTTTACACACACCGGGGATAGATTTCGACGTTGCTTACATATTGTACACCGTCGGGTAAAGGAGACAGAACGTCGGATTTTCAAACCCTCTCAAATCCGAGAGTGTTAGGCCCTTACGAACCAAACAAACACTATAAATGAGATTAAGGGAAGGAGGAGACTCAGAAACGGAGGAAAAAGGACGTCGAAACCACGTTACCGAGGAGAGAGAGATCGCTGGAAAATTTCGAATAATCAGGCGAAGAAGACGAAGTCCGACCCAAGGGCCGAACCCCGCAACCCAAACTGAGTCCAACCCATTTTAGACCAAACCTCGATCGACGACACCCCCGCGGCCCAGTCGCCTCAGCCCAATTACGACCTAACCCATCAGTCGCGACCTGAGACCAAAAACCCAACCGACCCGAGACTCACAAGCCCAATCCAATACCCGACACTCACAGCCCAGCCCACCTGCAATCGTTTCCTTTCAGTCTAGGCCCAGTGCACCACTCGCGGTCAGCCCAAACCCGCGACTGCAACCCAAAAACCCGCGCTCGACCCGACTTCAGCTAGCACATGCGGCCGCTCCTGGTAGCGCCACGTGGCATATTCTGGCGCAAAACTCCCCTCGGCTCCGGCAGCTTAGTTGGCTCCAATGGCTTATTCAGCTCGGGAACCCTATTTCTGACCTGTTCGGCACAGTTCTGACCCTCCCAGACTTGAGTTCAACCCCGTTTAAGGTAAAATATATCATTTTAAGGCTGTATTTCACAAATCCAAGTTGGAAATTAATTATGTTGGTGAAATACTAACGAAGGTGTTGAATGATCCAATAGGAACCAACCACCAACAGAAGCATAGGACGTACACTAGGAGCTAGGAGCTTACATTTATATTTTAGGGAGTACTTCGGCTAAGGCCTACCAAGTAAGTGGCTCACCCGTCGTAGGTTATGCGTTGTATGTTGTATGTTGGCACGTCCCCGTGGATTCACACATGTCATTAAATTGTATGCTAGACTGTTATACTCAATTAAGTATGCTTGTGAAATGTGAATGTATGTTGTTTAGTATGATGTGATGTGCTATGCTTATGACGTTTATGATGTGTCTGGATGATTCCAGCATGACTGGTACTATAATTTGAATGTAAACTACATGTAATGTATGACATGAAATCACGATAAATTGCATGAAATGTAACCCCGTTAGGATTATGTATGATACGTAGACTGAAAAATGAGAAATGACATGTTAAGCATGAAAGATGATAGCGGGGTTATATTCATTAATGATAAAAGTAGAAATATTTGAGACCTCATGCATTATGTGTGCTCATGCATTGGGGAGATACCTCTATTCCATCACGAGGGTACGGACACGTACACCCAATGACAGGGGTACGTTCGTTATGTTTTGCATAGCATTGTCGTGACGGTTACTAGTTCTAACGGGTGTCCGGCCTAAGGAGCTCCCAGAGTATGCTCGCCTGACAAGGAAAGTGGCCCAGCGGTGTGCGAACTGACTGGTGAGCCCATACTCACATGTATGGGTTGTGTGTAGAGTATATGGTACACATCCAAATTACCCGTTAGGACAGCACTGTAAGAAGATAGATTGAAAGATAGGTCCCATCATCTCATTTGCATGTGATTGTTGCATAACCCTGATAGGGGGTCACTTACTGAGTATTCTAGAAATACTCAAGCCTCGCGCTACCACATTTTCAAATAAAGGCAAGGCACCCATGTGAGACCGACGGCAGCATCGCACATCCCAGAACCATGGCACATGCATAGGATAGTTGATTTCCATTCGTAATATAGATTAGTATTGGTTGAATTTCATTTGCATTCATAGTATAGGTTAGTATAGATTGAATTCCCGTTTGCATCATTAGTATAGGTTGAATTGTAATCGTGTTAATAAATCATAGGTTAGTATAGAACATTTATTTCAAAGTTGTTTTTCCTTTTTTTTCCTTGTATTCGTTATTCATAAGGTAATAAAAGACAAAATTATGTCGCAGTTGTGATAAGAGCCCATTTAAAGTAAATTCCGCGTATAAAGTATAGTAATGACCTTAGATTAAATAAGTAAAAGTTTAGGGTCGTTACATGAAGAATTTTCTCGCATTGCTTCTTGCCTAATTCTTCTAGATAAGTCTGTCGTTCATATCATCTCATTCCAGCTTCAGGTATTGCCACATACTCAACCTCAGTAGATGAAAGAGAAACACATTTTTTAAGCCTAGACATCCGATCATTCATAGCTTGCTCCCACTTGGTTGTATCCTCCTAGGGCCTCGTCAAAGGGCTCTGGTTCCCCTTCATTAGTTAGCAATATATAGTGTAACGAAGGAACATACCTCTTCTAACGTTAACTTTAACCATTTTTTCCCTAAAATTTCACTATTTTATTTTATATTTATCTTGATTTTTGGAACTTTATAAGTATTTTTCCTTCTAATATATCTCAAAATTTAGTCTTAAGGTGCTTAATAAATTCTTGAAAGTTAGAAATTTTAAGGAAAAATCGGGTATTTAAGTCTCATCAGCTCAGGTGTTACAAGAGATAAAAAACCTAGCATTCTCATAAGCATATTAGCTCCAAGTTGCTAGTTCAGAGAGTCTTAGAGATAAGAGTTCGAGATTTAAACTGCCTAGATGTCCTAAATACCTAATTAACCTCCACAGTAGCAAGAGAAGACTAAAAAATCTCACTAGACCTACTAGCATTGTGAATTGTATCATTCGAGCCTATCTCTCCTATCTCCTCGAGTAAACCATTAGCGTTATGAGGATTACAAATGTAGAATTGTCGAGCTTGGCCTAGGCCAGGTAGAGTAGCGTATCAAGGCTACTAGGTATCATTATCTTATGGAACTAGTTAGGAGTCTTTTGAACAAGGTATTTGCACGATAAATCCATCTTGAGAAGGGTGAGGAACCATTCAGGTAAACTTTGTAGTTGGTTGACAATTAGGGTTGTTCCTCCATATCTTTTGAACTCTATGGTGGTTTCTTTGGAAACCCAACTAACCTTACACAGAGATGTTTAGAGAGTTAACGTATTTTCCTATGATACAGGACAAGGTTGCACCTCCACCGTTAATACCGATCATTCTCTTTCAAAAAAATGTAAGCTGATTAAGTCTAAAAAAACAGTAAAGATGGTTCACCCCAAAGTTTAGTTACAACATCTAGCCGGTGCTAAAAAAAAGACTTTCAGACCTCTAGGGGTTTGTAATAAGTAAGAGAGCTTCTTAGAACTTTAAAGCCTCTCCAAAAACTCAAATAGTTGTAGAACATAGACCTGAATTCCGTAAATTCTAGAGAAAAACCCATGGCAATGTAGTAAGGTAAGGATGCTCTCGATTAGAGCCTACGAGTAGGTTGTTTACTGAGTATGTTTATACTTACCATATTCTACTTTTCTTTTATAAGTGATCGTTGACTGCTGGCAAGGTGAGAGAGTATCCGAGAGCTACATAGTCACAGAGGAGGGTTGTCATGAGGTGTTAGTTTACATTTAGGGTTGTGTCCTTTGAAATGCTGTATCTTAAACCTTGGTAGCTATTTTGTAATAAACTTTGAAACGAGACTTGATTTGTAATTATTTTGAATTGTCATTTAAAAGCAATGTCATTTGATTTTAAATTTTACAAAAATTTTATTGTATTTTATTGTCAATTCATGTTATGGCGGTTAAGAATAGGAAACTGTAAAGATTAGAAAAATTGGGAAAAATCTCTCAAAATGTATTGAAGAATGAAATTGACTATTAGCATTACCGAATACACTAAAAACGAGGAAAAACAACCCACGTCTAACAACTTCTATTAATAATGTGTATGACTAAATCAAATCTAAATCAAATAACTGAATCAAATCTAAATCAGTCAAATAACTAAATCAAATAATCAGACATCCCTTAACAATAAGAATGTTAGCTAAATCTGAAATAACAAACCCTAACGATTCCTCCCTTCAAAACACAAATAGCAATAGGTTTATATCGAACATCTATGTACTCCTAATAGTCCTCAACTTCAAGAAAGCACCAATTTTAGTGGTTTAGTAATTAGGTAACTCCATACATTGAATCTCGTCTTATAAATCCATTTTACTCCAACCTTCTTTCAGCCCTTAGGTAACTCCATCAATTTCCATGTGTCATTTCTGTTTATTGCTTCCATTTCCAGATCCATGGCTTGCCTCAATTTCTCACTCTTCCATACATCTTCAAAGTTTACAAAGTTTACAAAGCTTACAAGTTTACAAAGTTTACAAAGCTTACAGGATCAGTAGTGGTAAACATGGTCAGTGAACTTCATTATCTTCTTCAGAAAGATCTTCTCCTGTTGCATAGTCTCTCATCCAAACTGGTGGTCTCCTATTCCTCCCCTTATTCGAGCTAGCAAAGCTTGCTTTAGCCAAAGAGCCAAATTTCCTCTGCAGCTTCTATATCAGATTCGCTCCCTTCTTCATTTTCATCAAACACATTTGTTGCCTCCTCTTGATCACCCCATTCTAGATCTCACATAATGGATTCTTCATAGGTCTTATCCCAGTCTCAACTCTTATCTTCCTCGAATACAACATCCCTACTTATTATGATCCTTTGTGAAGTTGGATCATAGAGTCGGTAAGTCTTTGAGTCTTCACTAATTTTCAGCAAAACACAACTCAAACTCTTATCATTCAGCTTAGTTCTTTTACTGTCAGGCACATGAACATGAGAGATACATCCAAAAACTCTAAAATGCTCAACTGAAGGTTTAACTCCACTCCAAGCTTCTTCTGGAGTTTTATTTTTTACAGCCAATGTTGGACTTCCATTCAGTACATGCACAGTCTAGTTGACTGCTTCAGGCCAGAAACTTTTTGAAATTTTCTTTTATGAAATCATACTACGAACCATATTCATAATAGTTCTATTTTTTCTTTCCGCAACTCCGTTTTGTTGTGGCGTGTATGCAGCTATCAGTTGTCTTTGTATACTATTTACATCACAAAAATTGGTGAATTCTTGTGATGTAAACTCTCCTCCTCGATCAGTTCGTAAGGCTTTAATAAATGAGTTTGTTTCCTTCTCAACATGAATCTTAAAATTTTTAAATACAGCAAAACTTATGATTTTTCTATTAAAAAATAAACTCATGTTTTCTATCACTGTGAAAGTAATCAAATACCTTTTCTTGCTGTTTGAGATTGGTTTGATCGGTCTACAAATATCAACATGCACCAATTGGAGAATTTGTGAATCTCGCCATGTGCTCCTTTTTGGAAATGAGTGCCTTTGTTGCTTACCCACCAGACAATTTTTACACAATCTCAATGGAGACTTGAGTTGTGGTAAACCATCCACCATCTTCTTTTGTGGAACAATCTTTAATCCCTTAAAGCCCAAATGTCCATATCTACAGTGCCAAACTTGCTCAATATCTTCTGTGATAGTATTGAAACACGTGGATGCTACAGGCTGAGATATAGCATGCAGTACGAAAATTCGATTCGAAGACATCTTTGTCTCCATGATTAAGCCTCTCTCAAGATGAAACACCTTGCACGTTCCATTTTGAAACAAAATGGTAAGCCCCTTTGCTTGCAATTTTCCAATACTCAACAACTTGTTTTTCAGCTCTGGCACATAGAACACTCTTGTGATTATCTGTATGATTCCATTCACTTGCAGCCGTACATTACCTTTTCCTGTTACAACCATGCTTGAGTTGTTGCGCAACTTCACTGAATCTCTGAAACTTCCATCAAAATCTGAAAAATATTCCTTCTTCCCACACATGTATTTGCTACATCCCGAGTCAAGGAACCACATATCTTCTCTATTGGCCTTATTCATATTCACGTAAGCTATCAGCAACATCTCTTCTTGAGTCTCTGCATAGCTTGCCTCCTTCTCCTTACTTTGACATTCTCATTGAAAATGTCCTAGCTTGTGACAATTATAGCACTCCACTATGACCCTGTTGAAGGTTTGTCTGCCTCATCCCCTTCCTTTGCCTCTAAAACTTCCACGACCTTACCCCTTCCTCTAGATTGTTACCATGAGAGGTCTTCAAAGCGTGTTCTTCTTCAACATGAGAACTCATGCGTTGTTCATGCATAAGCAGGCTGCTTTGAACCTCATCAATGATTAAGATGGTTGTATCCTTGGACTCCTCAATGGAACACACAATATAATCAAACTTGGGAGTCATAGATCTCAGAATCTTTACAACTGCTTCAATATCTCCTTTGTTCTCACCATTTATTTTCATCTTGTTGGCTATGCTAAGGGTCCGAGCAAAATACTCATTCACAGATTCTCCTGCCATCATGTGAAGCATTTCAAACTCCTTCCGAAGAGCTTGCAAGTGTGCACGCTTTACCCATGTTGAACCTTGATATCTCTACTTCATAGAATCTCATATGTTCTTTATTGTTTCCTTGTTAAATCTTTTAACTTCTGATCTTTAATGTGCTTCTCCTGAGCATATGTGAAAACAATGTCTTAGAACATCTGTGAAAATGATGTCTTCTGTTGCTACAGGAATCCCATTCACCACCAAACCTCAGTACTCCTTTGAACACAAAAAGTTTTCCATGAGCATCGCTAATGATCGGAATTGCAGGTTGCACAAATGAACTCTCCATCGACATGCTTTTATTATGACACACGTAGAAGACTCCTACTTCTAGTTTTAACTTGGCTCTGATACCAAATGTTAAGAACAAGAAACTGGAAAGATTAGAAGAATCGAGACAAATCTCTCAAAATGTATTGAGGAATGAAATTGGTTATTAGATAGCGTTATATAATACACGGAAAACAAGGAAAAGCACACGTCTAACAACTCCTACTCTCAGTGGTATATGACTAAATATGGTATGACTAAACAAGTCTAAATCAAATCTAAATCAATCAAATAACTAACTCAAATAATCAGGTCCCTCCACAATAGTAATGTTAGCTAAATCTCGAATAACAAAACGGGCACCTGAGTTAAAGTCTTGAAAACAAGTGGTGACACCTTCTCTCTACTCTAAACAAGAAAATACAATAAGTAAATTTAACTGATACACTAAAATGTAAATGGTTTCTTATAGGTCTTAAAACCCATCGTTTCAATTACCTTTTAGATGTAGGTTTTTTGGCTCCAACCTACTCTTTTTTTCAAACACAAAAACGTTATACGTAGAGATATTTCAAGAATTCATAGTTGATGTACCTATTTCTTCAAGGCTGATCATAATTTTCCAATTACAGAATTGTTACTTTACTCCACCATAAATGTGATCACTTGAAACACACTTTTCTAGATTTTTCTTTCCGATAATAAAAATATAATTGTTAAACAAGTTGGAATGATTTATCAAAATATATAGAATAGAACAAAGCATCGTTCAAAAAGCTATTTCGTGGCAATCATAGCTTATAGGGACCGATTTATTAATTTTTTTTTTTTTTTTTTTTTTTTTTTTGTTATAGAGATTTGTAATCGAAAGGAAACGATGTTTGTTTTCATTAAAAAAGACAAAAATGTGTAAGATTATACATATTATTATTAGTTTACAAATGTTTTTTTTTTTTTGTTAAAACCAATTATTAGTGCAACATGGGTGTAATTAGCATAATAATATAATGTGAAACAGCGAAAAGGAACAATCCACAAAGTTGCCATTTTTCTATCTTTTATTCCCACCCTTTGTCAAATCCCAAAACGTCATCAAGAACCCAAGGAACCTAACAAAACCACATAGCCCACAGAGGGATTATAATTAATTAATGGTTTTCTTTGCCACTACGAATATACCATGCCCAGTCAGAATTGATATCCAAGGTCAACGCATGGGAGATTTCACAAGGTCAACGCATCCAGCTCCAAGTTGACATTTTTGTGTGTTTGTTGTTGTTGTTGTTGTTTTTTAAATGCAAAAGGGAACCCAAGGCAGACAACAAAACCACAGACGGTATTCGTCGGCCACAAGGACTGCCTAATTATATTTATTATACTCCTAATGGTTTTGCTAAATACCCACTATAAAACACACCCTTCCAACTCCAAACATTCATCCATCAAAATACAAACCAAAACAACATCTGATTCTTCAAACTCATGTCAAGTACCGCCGGTCAAGTCATCACGTGCAAAGGTTCAAACCCCATTTTCAATTCTTCCAACTTCTTTACTTTAATCCATTTGATGATTTGATTTCAAGTTATGCTAATTGTTTTGGTGCAGCTGCTGTGGCATGGGAAGCCGGAAAGCCACTGGTGATCGAGGAAGTGGAAGTGGCACCTCCTCAAGCTAATGAAGTCCGTGTCAAGATTCTCTTTACTGCCCTCTGCCACACTGATGTCTACTTCTGGGAGGCCAAGGTAAAACAATTTTTAAAACATGTTTTTTTAGTTTGTGGGTCTTCTCAAAATGGCTTCTTTTTGTGTTCTGTCAGGGCCAAACTCCCCTGTTTCCTCGCATTTTTGGACATGAAGCTGGAGGGTATGTTTCAGATCTTCGAAATCTTTGTTTATGTTTATGTTTATGTTGTGTATGAACTATTGAAGTTAATTAATTAGTTGGTGTGTTGGGCAAATCAGAGTTGTGGAGAGCGTAGGAGAGGGCGTGAAGTATCTGAAACCAGGGGACCATGTGCTTCCAGTGTTCACAGGGGAATGTGGAGAATGCCGGCACTGTAAGTCGGAAGAGAGCAACATGTGCGATCTTCTACGAATCAACACCGACAGAGGAGTGATGCTAAGCGACGGGAACACAAGATTCTCCAAAAACGGACAGCCAATTTACCACTTTGTGGGAACCTCAACCTTCAGTGAATACACAGTTGTTCATCAAGGCTGTCTGGCCAAAATCAACCCTGCTGCTCCTCTCGACATTGTGTGCGTTCTTAGCTGTGGCATTTCCACTGGCCTTGGTGCCACTTTGAACGTTGCTAAGCCTCCAAAGGGCTCCTCCGTCGCTATCTTTGGATTGGGCGCCGTCGGCCTAGCTGTAACTAACTCCTCCCTCTACTCTCCTTCTTTTATAATACTCTTCTCTCAATCTCCCTCTCATTAATCATATCCATTTCAGGCTGCTGAGGGTGCAAGGATTGCTGGGGCATCGAGGATCATAGGCGTCGATCTCAATTCAACTCGATTTGAAGAAGGTACATAAATTACATAATTCACTATGCCTTTCCTATTTAATCATATGCTTATCTTAATTATTTGAATCCACAGCTAAGAAGTTCGGTGTGAATGAATTTGTGAATCCAAAGGATCATGACAAACCAGTCCACCAGGTTGGTTTTGTTTTGTTTGATCAATCAACTTTAGGGTAATAACCAATTAATTTGATTTTAAAAAATGAACACAGGTGATTGCCCAGATGACCAATGGAGGAGTGGATCGAAGCGTTGAATGTACAGGAAGCATCCAAGCAATGATCTCTGCGTTTGAATGTGTTCATGATGTAATTAATTATTACAGTTTCAATTATTTGTTAGATAGATGCATATCTGTTTAATATTAATTAGTGGATGATATGATATGTTATCAGGGGTGGGGCGTTGCTGTGCTTGTTGGAGTTCCAAACAAAGATGATTCATTCAAAACGCATCCAATGAATTTCTTGAATGAGAAGACTCTAAAGGGTACGTTCTTTGGGAACTACAAGACCCGTTCCGACATTCCAAATGTGGTGGAGCAGTACTTGAAGAAGGTTAGATATTAATCATATCCTTCCTTTATATATATATATATATTATTAATTGAGACAACCATATTCACATTTCATTTATTAATTAATAGCTTCGAATGTATATTAATTATGGCAGGAGTTGGAATTGGAGAAGTTCATTACCCACTCTGTCCCCTTTTCTGAGATTAACAAGGCATTCGATTACATGCTACAAGGACAGTCAATTCGATGCATCATTCGAATGGAGCACTGATATGTTTCCAAACCCCTTTGTGTTCCTCCAAAAATCAAACAAATAACCAAAACAAAACATGTTTTTGTTCTTTTTTTTCTTCTGTTTTGTTGTTTCTATGATTTTAAGTTTGGTTGTACATTTGAGTCATGTGATGTAATTACAGTTGGTTGAGTAATGTATTAATTCAAATATATTTCTTACTTTCCATTCAATTAGTTTCATCACAAATTTAATTGTCATAATAAGCATATCTTTGCATTAATTTATTATCAATAATATGTGATTACATATATGATAGAAACCTTATAACACTCCACATTAAAAATCTAAATTCAAATCGATATAAATAGATTTACTCTGATGATCAATATCAAGTAAGAAAAACTTATTTCTAAACCTAAAATTTGAATCTCTCGACAAATAGATTGATCTACGTTACTCAAATGATCCTACCATACAATTATAACCACAAGAAATGTAAAGAACACCGAGATTATGACTTTTGTAAGCAAAAGATGCAACTTTAGTTCAAAACCATAATATGAATTTAGGAAGTAATTAGTGTTTGGATTTATGCCCTAAAGTTTTATTAATTATTTTTTATTTACAATTACATTATCCTTTATTTACAATTTACATTATCGGTTATATAAAAATTCTAGGTCATGTAGGGTGATCTTGAACCATATATTATTGACATACGAGAGAATATTCATATTTAAAAAAAAGTTCTAAAGATTCTATAGTATCGGCTAAGATTGGAATCCTTATCTTGGTCATGCTTGTGACAGGGTGTATTTCTTGTTATGTGTTTACTAATCATGTTATGTTAATAAAGGGGTGTGACCATTGTCCAAAATCTAGACTAAAATGCCTCAAAATGTATAGAGAGATGCGACTAGTCTTCTATTCTTCATACTGAGGTTACACGCTATCAAAGTTTGGTTGTTGCTTAATTACTTTCTTACAAAACCGATCTCTAAATGGTTTCTAAAACTTTATCTATCCCTAATTCTAAAATATTTTCTAAGGAACGAGGTCGAAGGCTTAAGCATGCGTCATTCTTGCCAACAACGACCCAAATTCTAATTGGCTGACTTACTCGAGGTGAGAATAAGTGTCGCACAATCGCATTGTGAGTCCTATAGAGTGCGATTGCGATAGTTGGTATTAGAGTCGAATCGGCTTCTTGAATCTGAGTTAACAAACATGTCCACTACAAAACAACTAGGCAAGTCCAAGATTGATCCGCTAGTAAAGATCGAAAATTAGTTCCTCTATCTAAATTAAGTTCATAACAAAATGGGACTTTTGGAATCTTGCATTAATGAGATTGCCACTAAAGCTGACAAGATCAACGAAATGGCAAGCCACTTTGAAGCAATTCCCATGTAACGACCCAACTTATCATATAAGTAGCGATCAGGGTTGTTACGAAAAATAATGTGATTTATTTGGAAAAGGATGAAAACCATGCAAAACGATCATTTATTAGAAATCAAGTGCGGAGTACCCCTTAAAAAAAAACAATGCCGCCTAAAGATATTTAAAACAAGGTAGGAAATTTAAAATGAAAAGGCAGTCTCATGTGACCGCCTAGTTCCCACAAACTAGGCGTCCACAACATAGTTTAAATTAATAACAAAAGTGCGGAAACGTCTCTCCCACAAAATGAGACAAAAAAAAAAAAAAAAAAATCTTGAATCGCCCCATGACTGACTTTGGCATCCTACTCGTCACCTTCGTGCCACAGCTTCACCTGAAAAATCATTTTAAAAATAGGATGAGTACAAAAATACTGAGTAAGGAACTCCCCTATTGGGGTCAACATATGAATCGTCATAAGGCGATCAACCAAAACACGCAGCAAGTGATTATTGCTACCACAACATCAATGCCACCTTTACTTCTTAAAGTGGTTATTCCTAGTTGGTTACCCGAAACACACAGCGTGTAACCATTAAAAGAACCTCACCTCCTTAGTTCCTCCAATTGACTATGTTCAGAAGCAAGGAGTGGACTTCGAAGAGGTATTCGCGCCGGTGGCAAGGTTGGAATTTGTCTGCCTATTGCTGGCGATCACGGCACATCATTCCTGAAAGGTCCACCACATGGACGTGAAGTCCGCTTTCCTCAACGGAGAGCTAAAGAAGACCATCTACGTCCGACAACCACCTGGGTTCATGGACAACGACAACCCCGGTAAGGTACTGCACCTGCACAAGTCACTCTCCGGGCTTCGGCAAGCACCACGAGTCTGGAAAACGAAGCTCGACAGTACCCTTCTGTCGCTGAAGTTCAAGCGCTGTGCCTTTAAGCATGACATGTACACGCACGCCCACGACAAGCAGCGGCTAATTGTGGGAGTGTACGTCCACGACCTCATAATCACCAGAGGCGACATGGAAGTTCTTGGGAGATTCAAGAGGGAGATGTCAAAGAACTTCAAGATGAGCGATCTCGGTGTGCTCAGCTACTACCTCGGCATCGAAGTGCAATAGAGTACTACCGACATCACCATCTGTCAAGGTGCGTACGCAAAGAAACTGCTAGACACAGCTGGGCTAGCAGACAGTAACCCTACAAGCACACCAATGGAGGCCCGACTCCAGCTAAGGAAGGCCAGAACTACAACGACAGTCTACTCCACCAATTACCGCAGCATTGTCGGGAGCCTGCGCTATCTGGTAAACACACGCTCTGACCTTACTTATTCCGTTGGATACGTGAGTAGGTTTATGGAAGCACCTAGGGAGGAGCATCTAGTGGCTGTCAAGCGCATCCTGCACTATGTAGCCGGAACTAGAGGCTGGGGTGTGAGATACTGCACATGGAGAGGAAAAGAGAAGCTTCAGTTGGTCGGCTACAGTGATAGTGACATGGCCGGTGACGTTGATGATCGTAAAAGCACTAGCAGGATGATTTACTTCCTCTCAGGCGGCTCGATCTGCTGGCAATCAACTAAACAAAAGGTGTTTGCTTTGTCTTCATGTGAAGCAGAATACATCGCCGTTTCGATGGCGGCAACACAGTGGGTTTGGCTTGCACGATTGATGGAAAAACTCATCGGAAGAGAAGCAATCCACTAATGCTATACGTGGACAACAAAGCTACGATCTCCTTGATCAAAAATCCAGTCTTACATAACTGGAGCAAGCACATAGAGATCATGTTTCATTACATTTAGAAGTGTGCAGAGCGGGGGCTTATTAAGATTAACTTCATCCGAACAGAGAAATAGCTTGGAGACATCTTCACTAAGTCTCTGGTGCGGGTAAAATTTGAGGAACTTTGTTCAAAGATCGGAGTTCAAATAATAAGGTAGATATACCACAGGTTTTAGGAGGAGATTGTTGGATAAAAGCTATTTAGCTTTTACATGTTTTTACTTAGTTGGTTGAACCTTTCCTTTTGACCATTTGACATACTTCGAATGGATTACCATCTTTTTAGCTGGCCATTTGGGTCATGTTAACAAGAAATGACACACCATCTTTTTAGCTGGCCATTTGGGTCATGTTAACGAGAAATTACACATATTTAGTTGGCCACTTTAGGCCATTTTTAGGATAGAATAGTTATTGAAGTGAATCTAATGAGAAACAAATTACCGTGTTTTTCAATCAAATCCCAAGCCTTCAGTACTCTTCCTATTTCTGTTATTTTATTCCGCTCGTTTTTTCTTCTCCCAACAATTTCTTCTACAATTTTTTCTTCATAAGATTTCCTCACCGGCGCTCAGTCAGAGATAACATTTGCCGCCATACTGCGGGCCATGCCTCCACAGATGCTAGCATCTCTCTCCACCAAGCGCACCGCACAATCGACCTGAGAGGGGATCAAATCCTACCGGGTTGGTGTGCAACGAGTGCAAGAGTCCAACATCGAGCAGCTGTGGAAGGAGTTCTTGGAGATCTGCTTTAAGGACGGCGAATCCATCATGATTTTTTCATGCGAATCACGGGGCTCGCCAACAACATCACCACTCTTGATGGGAGCATCAGCGAGACGAAGATCGTGAAGAAGATGCTGCAGGTCGCCCCAAATCACCTCGAGCAAGTCGCAATTTCAATCGAGACATTACTTGACATGAACGACCTAACGGTAGAAGAGATGACCGAAAGATTGCGCAACGTCGAGTAGAGGAAGAAGAATGTCGCTTCAGCTGTCGACAAGTAGGGTCGTCTTCTCCTCACCGAGGAGGAGTGGTTTGCTCGCCTAAAGCTCTATGACAACTTTGACGAGAGCGGCGGGTCCTCTAGCGGCAAAGGTGGCAAGAAGTAGTGGAAACCTCAAGGGCGCGCACGGTAAAGAAGGGGAGCAGAAGAAGGAGTCGGCTGATGGCGGGTCAATCTGGTGCTCGAACTACGGGAAGAAAGGCCACTTGGGCAAAGATTGCTGAAGCAAGCCCAGGAACAAGGAGAAGACCCATGTGGCCCAATCCGAGGAGGAAAAGCCGATACTTTTCATGGTAAGTGCATTGGTCTCATCTGTCATCCCCAATTTCGATTCCAAATCTACAGAAGCAATTGACGGCGGTGCTGCTCTGGTGAGCGTCGTCGATGAGGAGTCGATAGATCCCGAGGAAGAGCTCTAGCTGGGCATGGCAGAGGCACCGACTGGGGAACTGATTCAACTGAAGGATGAGCGGCGAAAGGGGCGAGCAGCGTGAGCACCGAAGATGGGTCCTCAACACGGGGGCAACAAATCATATGACAAGGGCCAGGTATGCGTTCTCCGAGCTCGACTCAGGGATTCGCGGGACGATGAAGTTCGACGACGGCTCCATCGTCGAGATCGAAGGGCGCGACACCATCCTGTTCATCGGCAAGGGAGGCAAGCACCTCAAGCTGACCGGTGTCTACTTCATCTCGAGACTCAAGGCTAACCTTGTGAGCGTAGGTCAACTCGATGAGGTCGGCGGCTACATTTTCATAGAGTGCAGGCTGCTCAAGATTTGCTCAATCAATCGTGTTACGATTATACATATATGTTAGTACATCCAAATAATAGTGAAAACTCGATCCTAACTAGTCAATCAATCTTGGGATAAAGGCTATCTTGCACCTATGTTTATTTCTGCTCAACTCTTATGCATAGAAAATGAGACTCAATATTTTGACTAATTTTAATTTATCTAACCTGTTTTCTTTCACTCATATAACTATCTGATTTAATTAGTTGAAGACTTGTGTTTCAACATCAAGGAACATCTCTTTTTCTTAAGAATAAAATACATAATTATTTTGTTAAAGTTGTTGGAGCACACCAAATATTTCATCCAAGAATATTCAAAATTCTGCAATGATGAATGAATGGAAAAATTGGTTAAGGGATCATTATCACTACGATTTATATCTGATTAGATGGGCAAAAGTATTCCCACAATAATGGCGAAATAGAGTAAAAAAAGATCGTATGGTAAAAAAATAAAGATTTTAAATAATGTTATTCATATGAACAAAACCGATTAATTAATTACAAAAAAAAAAAACAAAATGATTTTTTTTGGACTTGGTGGAGTTTGATGTAACCTTGAGTTTGAAAGCATGCATAACTGCAAGAAGAAGAAGAAGAAAAAAAAAAAAAAATCAAAGATAATTCTAGTGAATATATGCTCAACTCAAATTGAAGGCAAGTCTAGAGCCAGTTTCACGAGGGCGTCCACATGTGGTCAGTCACGTGTATGCCTCCCTCCGGTCGTGTGTGAACACACGTGAGGCATGTGGGTGAACATTTTTTCTCCTGTTTGACCATTTTTGAGTTTGATGCTAATCCTATTATTACTTGACTTAGAACCAATTTAAAAAATTTCACGAAATTTAGAGAATTAAACTAGCACAAAAGATCAACTTAGGCACTCACGAGCAGGTAAGTGGTCGTAACGGATTTCTTTCCAGCAATATTTATACAATATGCTAGCATGCAAGTATGATTATCTGATATAGCTTATGTATGCATAACTTGGTACTCTATGCTACATAGGAAGATTTACTCTATACTAGGAACTCTAATTTAAATGAAAGAACTAAGATTTAGGTGATTAATAGATTTAAATCCGTTTGCAAACATGAATAGATGACCTAAGTCAAGATTATGACCTTAGAACTGGTATGGTTTCACGATGATGAAATTAAGACGTTTTTAATAAGCCGATCACCCATGGATAACAAGTTGTGATTAAATAACTAGACTTTAGTGTTCCCACAACACAATTAGCTACAGGAGCAGATAGTCATGGAAATAAGAATTCAAGTTATGAACTATCAAAATGCCCTACAACACCGAGTTTACTATCATGATATTTAGGAAAGACCAAGAGAGTTTACTATGCCTACTAGCATCGTAAATTGATAAGATAAGGAATCGGAAGTAAGATTCGGATTACCTTGTCGAATATCTCAAGGCAATAATATTGTTTGAGATTCGAATCACTCCACAAGCAAGATCGATCATGTCTAGCTTGAATGATTCTTGTTGATCAAATATCTCAAGGCAAGAACATTTGATTGAGATTCGAATTACTCCACAAGCAAGATTGATCATGTCGAGCTTGAATGATTCTACATGCAACCTAAACTACAGAATTGCAAAGAAATTGGCTAAGAAAAGCACCAATGTACTCTATTTTCCAAGTCCCTACAAATACAACATACATGGCTTTATATTTTCCAAGTCCCTACAAAATTGTAACAGAAAGTAAACTAAAAGTCTTAAAATACATTAATGAAATACAATAACTCTAAATTACTCTCAATTGTAATCCACCCAAAATTTAAAACATGAAACTTCATCCTTCTTCAATGTGCCATGAGTTGAAATATCTTTGGATGATTTCAACAATATTTTCTTCCCATCTTCATTGAAGCCTATTAATTGTAATCCACCCAAAATTTAAAACATGAAACTTCATCCTTCTTCAATGTGCCATGAGTTGAAATATCTTTGGATGATTTCAACAATATTTTCTTCCCATCTTCATTGAAGCCTATTGCATGATTGATGTCTCTTGGTTCATATTATGAATGGTATCACCAGAGCCAAGATTACAATTCAATACTTCGAGCTTGACTCAAATTTGTTACATATGATAGTGTGTTGAGGTTATTCTATGTCTAGTACCACTATATGTTTAGTACCCCTAGATTCAATGTGACTTTATAGTCCTATAGAATGGTGACTAGTTAATCTTTCAGACTCAAGATATCGATGATTCATTCACTTCCTCAACAATGTAAGATAGTACAGATAGAAGATAAGAAAAATTGGTTCACTCCAAAAATCACATAAGTGTTCAAGAGATGGTGAACATCAAACTCTGAATAGAGCTTTATTAGTTTCAGAGAGTGAAGATATGCATACAAAAACCAAGAACAACATGAAGGTTCCCCTCCAACAAAGCAAAACACAAAATTTCAGAACTCAAAATCAATCCACAATCTCACATCCTAATAATACACCTAATTGACTCCCCCTTCAGCATGTACTCGAATGCCTTGTTGATCTCAGCAAATGGCACCGAGTGTGTTATGAACTTCTCCAATTCCAGCTCCTTCACCAAACAAACCAAACCACCCTCACCAACAATCAAACAACTCTGTCATCTCTACAAAATACTAAAAAAACAGAGATCTTACCTTCTTCAAGTACTTCTCGACCACCCTGGGAATGTCGGTTCGAGTCTTGTAGTTCCCAAAGAAAGTTCCCTTCAGAGTTCTCTCATTCAGGAAATTCATGGGATGAGTCTTGAACGCATCGTCCTTGTTCGGCACCCCGACCAGCACCGCAACACCCCAACCCTGTCAACCACACAACAAGTTTGTTTCATGTTCCAGTTTGGTATATGCAACATTGAGGATGAGATTTGTAAGGAGTTACATCGTGAACACATTCGAATGCCGAGATCATTGCTTGAATGCTTCCGGTGCATTCGACACTCCGGTCGACTCCTCCGTTGGTCATCCCGGCAATCACCTCCTGAACAGGCTTGCTATGATCCTTTGGATTCACAAACTCGTTGCAACCAAATTTCTTTGCTGCAATTGTTGGGAAAAATAACATCATAATCCATCCTAAACTATGAAAGTCCTTGTAATTTGATTGTACCTTCTTCAAATCGAGCTGGGTTCAGATCAACACCAATGATCCTGGATGCCCCCGAAATTCTTGCTCCTTCAGCAGCCTTAAACCCAGAGAAAATTCAGTGATTCAAAATAATGAAAATCAGAATCTATTGTAAACTTACTGCGAGCCCAACAGCTCCAAGTCCGAAAATTGCAACAGATGAGCCCTTTTTAGGCTTTGCAACATTCAAAGTGGCACCAAGTCCTAAATTTCAAACCAAATTGGGTTAATTCATGAATTCATGCTAGCGTAGTATCATTAAAAACAGGGCAAAAAGTTGTGGAAACCTGTGGATATTCCGCAGCTAAGAACACAAACTTTGTCGAGAGGTGCAGCTGGGTTGATCTTGGCTAGACAGCCGAAGTGAACAACGGTGTATTCGCTAAATGTGGAGGTTCCAACAAAGTGGTGAATGGGCTGTCCTTTTATGGAGAACCTCGACTTCCCATCACTGATCATAACACCACGGTCGGTGTTGATCCGAAGAAGATCGCACATGTTGCTCTCTTCCGATTTACAATGGAGACAATCCCCGCATTCCCCAGTGAACACAGGAAGAACATGGTCTCCTGGTTGCAGATCCTTCACACCCTCCCCTACACTCTCCACAACTCTGATAACATAACATAACACAGCACAACACAACATCTCAGAAACAGAACAACCTTAACAACACTAAACATGAAACTGTCTCAAATTCATTCAAACATTTACCCTCCAGCTTCATGTCCAAAAATGCGAGGAAACAGGGGTGTTTGGCCCTAACAGAACACAAAAAGAAGACATTTTGAGAAGACCCACAAACTAAAAAAACATGTTTTAAAAATTGTTTACCTTGGCTTCCCAGAAGTAGACATCAGTGTGGCAGAGGGCAGTAAAGAGAATCTTGACACGGACTTCATTAGCTAGAGGAGGTGCCACTTCCACTTCCTCGATCACCAGTGGCTTTCCAGCTTCCCATGCCACAGCAGCTGCAACAAAACAATTAGGCATAATTTGAAATTGGCTCATGAAAATGATAAAATTAAGGAAGTTTGAAGAATTGAAAATGGGGTATGAACCTTTGCATTTGATGACTTGACCGGCGGTGCTCGACATAGCTTGAGAAGATCAAAGATTGAGATGAATGAGTATCTGATTTGTTGATGGAAATGGGGGATTTTATAGATTGAAAGAATGAATGTGGAAGGGTAGGCAGTAAAAGCAGTAGCGGTTGGCGCGGGGAGCAAAGCCGCTGGCGTGTCCAGTTCTCGGACGGCGCGGGTTTGTAGTGGCGACGCGTGGTATTATTAATAAAAGGTTTAGAAGTGGTCAAATACTCTTTAATTATAAGTTGGAATAGAGTTATCCAGGGTCCAGATATTAGGGAACCCATTTATTTCATCCACAATTGGGATAAGATTAACAGTAAGCATTGACGAGGATTGGGGGTTATCACCAAAACATTTTTCTACTTCTTATTCTATTCTTATAAAACAAAAACAAAACTTCCTCGTTTTTTCCATATAAATTATTAATTACGGTTAATTTATTCCTCCTATTAAAATATAAAATTAATGTACACATCATTAATAAGTAGCTCAGAGAATTGAGCGATCAAACGAGGAGAAATTTCTTCCCACTCCCTCTCCAATTTCTCATCGTTCGGGAAGAATCCCCACAAGATCCTTACGTTATAGATTAAATGAACGTCTCTGCTTTATAGTGCTTCAAGTTTGAGAAATTTGTGTATATTAAATTGGGTTTAAATTTAGGCTAAATTAATAAAAATATAGAATTTTGGGTATCTCTAGATTTTTAAAAATTTGAATGATATTCTTAAATTTTCGAAAATATCATTTTCAATAATAATATTAAACTTAAAAAATAAGCGTTAATATTTATGCAATTTAAAAAATATTCATAAACTTTCTAAAATAGTAATTATATGGCGAAGTTTTAGAAATAAGTTTAAAAGATTTTAGGGTTAGTATATAAACCGAACTCATTTTCTAACCTTAATTTTTTTATAAACATTTTGATACATATTTTTTATATTCGGTCGATCTAATTTTTTTACCACAGTTAAATTTTTAAAATTAAAAAAAAAATATGAAAATTGTTTTATTTATTTTCTTTACTTACTACTAATTGGATACTTAGACGAACAATTAAACTACATATGTGAGCCTAAATTCGAGAATAGATAATTTATCTGTTTTATTTATTTATTTTTATAATTGAAAGCTGAGCTCAAGATTATTATTATTTATTTATAATTTTCTTTAATTTAAAATTAGCAATAAAAGTAAAAGTGTGTGCACCACATCTAAGACCATGCCAATATAATTTTATTTAAATAAAATTTTGAAACAGTAAAAAATAATTATAGAATTTAAAGTTGTAATTATAAATACAACATTATTATTTTTAGGAATGATGTTTTCAAGATTGGTGATGGGTAACATTAGAATCCAAAGTTGAAGAAGATGGTGGCACTTGGATTGTGCTAGAATTGCTTCCTTCATGCTTCCCATGCAACCCAAACCCATGCCTATGTTCTTTCTTCTTCGCTATTTCGTCGATATGGACATCGTCCTCGATCGTCACCATCACAGCCTGCCGCCCGTGGGCGTCTTGTGCGACATCTTCATGGACCTTCCTGTGTCCATCGACATGGATGACCTCTGCAACTTCATCGCGTGGACATGGTTTCTTGTTTCTCTTTTTGATGAAACAACAAAAGAATGCAGCTGCGACGAATGTGAAGAACAAAAGACACGAGCCTAAGGAAATGAAAACGATTACGATAACTGCGGTGTGACCATTCGGGGACGGGGACGGGGGCGGAGGCGGAGAGATGCGAGCGAGATTGGAAATGTTTTGAGCGGCCATTTTGGTGTGTAAGTTGGTTGGTGAAAAGAGGTGTGGAGATTATGGGTATTTATAGAGTTTGATTTGTTGGTTTGTTTGGTTTGAGTGTTGGAATTGGAATGAAAGAATTGGAATGAAAGAATTGAAATGACTTGACTGTTATTCTAAGGATGGGTTTCTTTGGATTTCAAAACACTCCAACTCCCTCTATTTGCTTAATGTCTCTTACAACCTTATTATTATTATTATTATTTTTTTTTATAGCTAAGAATTTGCTGCTAATTGCTTTCCATTAATAAAATACTTAATTTAAACACATGAAATCTACTTATTTTGATGCACAAAAAAGAAAATAATTTATGGTTTCAAATCACTTTTTAAAGACACCCATGATTATTACCATAAAAATTGATAAATCACTCACGTTTGGATTGGGCCAGGGTCCAAACATTAAAGACGAGTTTACTATGTCGCATGAAAGTCCCACATCGACTAATTTAGAGAATGATCATGTGTTTATAAACAAATAATACTATCACAATTGGTATGAAGCCTTTTGGGTAAGCCCAAACCAGGAGACTTTATGCTCAAAGTGGATAATATTATACCATTATGGAGAGTCTTGTTCATCTAACATAATAATTCTTTTCAAAATTCGAAGATAAAAAGTGCCCACGGAATTGAACCCACTTGTCATAATCACACTTTGATGGCAGCAGACTTGCGATTGTGCGGCACTCACTTCTTAGCCAAGCAATGTATGCTCGAGCCTTTGAGAAGAAAGTTTTAGTTTTAGTTTTAGAAAGCAGGGCCTCTGAGAAGAAAGTTCGAGCCTTTGAGAAGAAAGTTTTAGTTTTAGTTTTAGAAAGCAGGGCCTCTGAGAAGAAAGTTGTCGCATGCTCGAGCCTCTGAGAAGAAAGTTTTAGTTTTAGAAAGTGGGGGCAAGAGAGTTTTAGTTTTAAAAAGTGGGGCACAAAGATTGAGAAGAAAGTTTTAGTTTTAAAAAGTGGGGCAGAGAGATTTGGAAGGAGAGTTTTGAAAGTAAGATCGGTGTTACATGAGAATGTAAGCAAAAGGAACCACCCTTACTACGTCTAACTATGAGAAGTTGACAACTAATCATGTCCCCTATAATACATTTTGGGGCATTTGTGAATATAATAATTCAATCATTTGTTAACTGCTCCAAATTAGATTCAGTTCAAATAAATAATAATTTTATGAATTGAGTTGGAATCAACCGACTTGAATTAACTATTAATTTTAAAATATATATTTTTAACTATGTGAAAGGTAAATTTTTACCCTATATTGAAATTGAGTAACATAAATAAGTAAATATATATTTTATAAACTAATATTTTACTTTTATTAAAAAAAAAATTCGAATAATATCGGAACTACCCAAACTAAACTCAAGATTCACCATCTAATAAAGATTGTTTATGTTGAAAGAATTTACAACCTAAACAATTAGGTTGGGTTTAAAAAATGTTGTAGCTCGGCTAAGCTCATTCCATGAACGCCTCTAATCAAATTAAGAATGTGCATGGTTCAAAATATGAATTTTGTACGTGTATTTGATACTCCTTAAATGTCACACAACTTCTTTTTAATTACCTTTAGAATTAAATATAGATTTTAACTTCTTTTTAATTTTATACCTGATTCAAAATATGTATTTTGTCGTACAAAATAAAGTTTTCGAGAGCCATAGAAGGGCAAACCCTTGGACCTTCACCTTGTTATATTGGACCTCATCTCCTAGTTGGGGTCGGGGTTGGGGTTTGGTTCCCTACTAGTGTCAGGTGAGGGTTAGCTTGGCACTCAAATCTACCACTTCTCTGACAACCTCAAGGACTGCTCTTATGTCCTCGTATATTTTATAAACCATTTGAATGATAATATCTAGGAATTGCTTAGGCTCGTGCTAGTCAAGCTATCCTCACGCTTGAAGTCAATAGCTGTTATGACCTTGTCTTCTAGCGTCTCAACCCTCAACATTAGTTCATAGATAGGCATTGCCACAAAGTGGCTTGCCATTTCTTCGATCTTGTCGGCTTTAATTACAATCTCATTCATGCGAGATTACTAAAATCCCATTTTGTTATGAACTTAACTTAGATAGAGCAATCAATCTTCAATCTTTACTAGCCGATCAACATAGGACCTACTTCGTTATTTTGTAGCAAACATGTTTGCTAACTCAAATTCAAGAAGTCGATTTAGCTCTGATACCAACTGTCGCAATCGCACTCTGTCGAATTCATAAAGCGTTTTTGCGACACTTACTCTCACCCTCAAGTAAGGCAACCAACTAGAATTTGGGTCGCCGTTGACATAAGTGACGCATGCCTAAACCTTCAGCCTCATTCATTAGAAAATATTTTAGGAGGGATAGATAAAGTTTTAGAAATAATTTGGAAATCAATTTATAAGAAAACAATGTTATAGGCCAAAAAAAAAAATTAAACAACAACCCGGGTAGGAAGAATTGAGCTTCCACCTCACATTTGTGTAGTAATTAAGCAACAACCTCAAATTCGATTCCAATCCTTTTTCCATTTTTTTCGATTCCAATCCTTATTCCAATCTTTTTCGTATCAATTTATAAGAATTTGAATCTAGGCGACTTAAGTTTTTATTACTCTCGATGTTGATCATCAAAACTGATAATAAGTTGAAGCGAAGATAGAGAATTAAATTTGTGATGAAACTAATTGAATGGAACATAAAAGAAAGAAATATGAATTAATACATTACTCAACAAACTGTAATTACATCCACAAGACTCAAATGTACAACCAAACTTAAAATTATAGAAACAACAAAACAGAACAAAAACACTTTGTTACCAGAAGAGGAAAAAACAGAACAATGAACATGTTTTGTTTTGGTTATTTGTTTGATTTTTGAAGGAGGAACACAAAGGGGTTTGGAAATATATCAATGCTCCATTCGAATGATGCATCGAATTGACTGTCCTTGTAGCATGTAATCGAATGCCTTGTTAATCTCAGAAAAGGGGACAGAGTGAGTAATGAACTTCTCCAATTCCAACTCCTGCCATAATTAATATACATTCGAAGCTATTAACTAATCAATCAAATGTGAATATGGGTGTCTCAATTAATATATATATACTAACCTTCTTCAAGTACTGCTCCACCACATTTGGAATGTCGGAACGGGTCTTGTAGTTCCCAAAGAACGTACCCTTTAGAGTCTTCTCATTCAAGAAATTCATTGGATGCGTTTTGAATGAATCATCTTTGTTTGGAACTCCAACAAGCACAGCAACGCCCCACCCCTGATAACATATCATATCATCCACTAATTAATATTAAACAGATATGCATCTATCTAACAAATAATTGAAACTGTAATAATTAATTACATCATGAACACATTCAAACGCAGAGATCATTGCTTGGATGCTTCCTGTACATTCAACGCTTCGATCCACTCCTCCATTGGTCATCTGGGCAATCACCTGTGTTCATTTTTTAAAATCAAATTAATTGGTTATTACCCTAAAGTTGATTGATCAAACAAAACAAAACCAACCTGGTGGACTGGTTTGTCATGATCCTTTGGATTCACAAATTCATTCACACCGAACTTCTTAGCTGTGGATTCAAATAATTAAGATAAGCATATGATTAAATAGGAAAGGCATAGTGAATTATGTAATTTATGTACCTTCTTCAAATCGAGTTGAATTGAGATCGACGCCTATGATCCTCGATGCCCCAGCAATCCTTGCACCCTCAGCAGCCTGAAATGGATATGATTAATGAGAGGGAGATTGAGAGAAGAGTATTATAAAAGAAGGAGAGTAGAGGGAGGAGTTAGTTACAGCTAGGCCGACGGCGCCCAATCCAAAGATAGCGACGGAGGAGCCCTTTGGAGGCTTAGCAACGTTCAAAGTGGCACCAAGGCCAGTGGAAATGCCACAGCTAAGAACGCACACAATGTCGAGAGGAGCAGCAGGGTTGATTTTGGCCAGACAGCCTTGATGAACAACTGTGTATTCACTGAAGGTTGAGGTTCCCACAAAGTGGTAAATTGGCTGTCCGTTTTTGGAGAATCTTGTGTTCCCGTCGCTTAGCATCACTCCTCTGTCGGTGTTGATTCGTAGAAGATCGCACATGTTGCTCTCTTCCGACTTACAGTGCCGGCATTCTCCACATTCCCCTGTGAACACTGGAAGCACATGGTCCCCTGGTTTCAGATACTTCACGCCCTCTCCTACGCTCTCCACAACTCTGATTTGCCCAACACACCAACTAATTAATTAACTTCAATAGTTCATACACAACATAAACATAAACATAAACAAAGATTTCGAAGATCTGAAACATACCCTCCAGCTTCATGTCCAAAAATGCGAGGAAACAGGGGAGTTTGGCCCTGACAGAACACAAAAAGAAGCCATTTTGAGAAGACCCACAAACTAAAAAAACATGTTTTAAAAATTGTTTTACCTTGGCCTCCCAGAAGTAGACATCAGTGTGGCAGAGGGCAGTAAAGAGAATCTTGACACGGACTTCATTAGCTTGAGGAGGTGCCACTTCCACTTCCTCGATCACCAGTGGCTTTCCGGCTTCCCATGCCACAGCAGCTGCACCAAAACAATTAGCATAACTTGAAATCAAATCATCAAATGGATTAAAGTAAAGAAGTTGGAAGAATTGAAAATGGGGTTTGAACCTTTGCACGTGATGACTTGACCGGCGGTACTTGACATGAGTTTGAAGAATCAGATGTTGTTTTGGTTTGTATTTTGATGGATGAATGTTTGGAGTTGGAAGGGTGTGTTTTATAGTGGGTATTTAGCAAAACCATTAGGAGTATAATAAATATAATTAGGCAGTCCTTGTGGCCGACGAATACCGTCTGTGGTTTTGTTGTCTGCCTTGGGTTCCCTTTTGCATTTAAAAAACAACAACAACAACAACAAACACACAAAAATGTCAACTTGGAGCTGGATGCGTTGACCTTGGATATCAATTTTGAGTGGCAATGGTATATAAAGTTAATAACACCAAAGTTAAATATAAAATTAAATCCAATTATAAGACAATATTGCTTTGAGCCTATTAAAATTAAAACAATATATAAAAGTAAAAGCTCGGTTATAAGACAATTATAAGACAATGTTATTCACTAACTGACCTAGTGAGTATGAAAGCTCGGTTAGTGAGTTTCATGTACATGAAATCGATAACATTCTCAAAACAACAACACTAAATCGAGATCTTATTAAAATTAGTATTCTCAGCTACATAGGAGTAAAATCAATGTTTTACCCCCAAAAAAATAATGTAAAACATAGGGTTTCAATTGTTGTGGGAATTAAAAGAGGAGATTTTAGGAAGAAAATAAGTTAAGATAATTTGATTCCAAATATCGGGAAGCCCAGGAAGACACCAATGGCCACAATCTTGCATGCCTGGGTTGTCACCCCAATTCCCCACATGAGCGTCGCTTCTATACGATCCCATCGCCGTTAAATGCATCACTCTCACCGGAACCCTCTTCATCTTCTTCCTCAAAACTTCAATTATTATGTCTGATTTTTCACTCTTCTCTCTCCCGTTCGTCTCCTTCAATGGCTCCCAACTCACATCGCATTGGTTCGGCCCTCTGCATGCACCATTAATCTATTAGGACCCATGCCCTTAACTTACCCATGTCAATAAACAAGTTGTGAGCCTCGAAAGTATAGTCAAAAGTGACTAAGTGTCAAACAAAGTAAGAGTGTACTTTGTTCGAGGACTCCAGAGAAGGAGTTGAGCCTCGATTAAGGGGAGGCTATTCGAGGGTTCCATAGACCTCGAGAGAGGCTTTATGTGGTACTTTGTTAGAAGGGAGTCCCACATTAGCTAATTTAGAAAATGATCGTGGGTTGGGTTTATAAGCGAGGAACACATTTCCATTTATAAGTTATGAGAGCTTATGCTGAAAATGACAATATGGTAGAGATCTCTTACCCATAAAACAAAATTAACATTACCTCCAATGAGTAGACTCGATAGTGCGGAAGAAAACGGCTGTCCTATTGGAATTGATATTAGCCTCAGCCCAATCAGCCCATGTATTCAACGCCATCTTATACCCATCAATCACTGACATTCCCATCTCCAATGAGTCCCCTATTTGAAAAAAGCATCTCCTGTGTATCCATACGTCTTTAATAAAAGATCAAATATGATATATACGGTAAACTATATGACATATTCTTAACACTTACATCTCGTTAAAAAGTCGATTCTCAGTCCACCAACCACCGGTGTTGAAAACCAAAACATCTGAATCAACCCATTGGTCACGAATATCGTCCACTTCGTCCAATCTAACCGTCATCCTCACGTTGTTCGGTGCACCCACGGGCACTTTATAATCCTTCTTCATTAAAAAAACCGACCTATAAAAATCGACGCTGATATTATGGTCTCTAAACCTCACTCCCAAATGCCGAATTGTCTTAGTGATATTACTCCCATTGATTTCATAAACGCTCTCCTTATTCTCCACACCTTCCATCAGCATACAAACCCAGGACTCCCATTGTGTACGGCTGAGTGAGTCGCCAACAATCACTACCCGTTTTCCTCTCAGCATCTCCAGCGCTTTCCCAGCGTCGAACCTTGGAATGTGGCATTGCTTTGGCTGCCACCGCCAGTTGATGTACGCCGTGTCCTTCCGCCCGTTTTCCAAGCAGCTGAACCCTCGCTCCGCGAAGGGGCAGTGGGTGGAGTTGTAGATTGGGTAGGTGGAGGAGTTGTCCTCCACCCATTGGCCGTCGAAGACGTTGCATTGAGGTGGGACCGTGGGGGTGATGTGGAGGAGTTTGTGGATGTTGGGGAAGAGGAGTGTGTAGGTAGAGGCGATGGCGATGAGGAAGGTGAGGAAGCAAGGGAGGATCCATACTTGGTTGAAGCAATGGAGGATTGTTCTTGGTTTGGCATTGTTGAAGCTTGGAAGAGTTGAGTAGGAGCTTTGCTTGTTCAACACCATTGTTTTGCTCTGAATTATGGGTTATGAATTATGGTTTAAGTAGAGGAGATGGAGAATATGGAAACTGTTGATTTGTTGTTACATTTCAATTCTATTCTGTATTCAATTAGGAGATTAAGTTTTGGAGTTTTTGAACTAATTTATTGTGTATTAATTACAATAAACAGTTAATCTCTATGTAGCTTAATTGGGGACGTTAAGAGATTATAGTTTGTCATGTATAGTTGATCAATATCTAAATCCCGTGTTTTATTTTGTAACACCTTAACTCTCATCACTATATCTAGACACTATAACTCTTAATCTGTCTTATTGGGTTAATGTTTACTCCTTAACACCCTAGGATATTATCCAAGTCTTACTTACTTAGAATTGTTAGCATTAACTTTACGTCACGTTTGAAAGCTTGCCTACTGGTGTAGATACAATTAACGTGTTTTCTAGAGGCTCTAGTCCTATCGATCATGTTCATCAAGTCTTTCTATCCGGTAAGAATGCATAAAACTAGATTCTAACATCATAATTACAAAATAGTTAATGACTAGCATGTTAAATTATGGGGAGTAAGTCCCACCTGGGCTAATTTAGTGGAAGATTATTGGTTTATAAGTGAGGAATACTAACTCTATTGATAGAGGCTAATTTAGTGGAAGATTATTGGTTTATAAGTGAGGAATACTAACTCTATTGATACGAGGCCTTTTGGTGAAACCTTGTAAAGCGAGAGTTTACACTCAAAGTGGACAATATCATATCATTGACATATTTTTTTAATTTAAGTTTTACTACCAAACAAAATCTAAAAACAATGAAACATAGAAACCAATTTTTATTGAGGTGATTAAGTTTACGGCCTAGAGTCTAGATAAGCCCAAACACCTACACCCGGTGACCAACGCCACAACTCGTGACCCGTGACGTGTGCCTCGACTCGCAACTCGCACCTCGACCCCAAGCTGCTTGCACACACATTGGCCTCCTATTGCGCCAAGTGGCACACTTGTAGCACGCATCCCTCGCCTCGGCTCCGTGGCTCAAAGCGCACTCATTCGGCTCCTAAGTGAGTTAAGAACTCCTGCCTGAGTGACTCGATCTTAGTATTTCACACGATGGCGTATATAGGTGTGTTAAAGGAGTTCTGCCTGAATGACTCATTAATTGAGAAGATTAGTATTCCACACTATTATATGTGAATCGATCTTAATCCCAAATGAGTTAAGAATTCCTGTTTGTGAGAACTTGTCATTTGATATGCATGGGTAAGAATGACTCTGGTAGTCGATTTAATATGCCTACCACTTTGAGGACTTAAGGGAACTAAAACATTAAGATGACAAAATGAAATTCACTAATTTCTACATAAGATGAATGGTTCTTTTAAAGGTTGATTTAGAGATTTGAACCATGGAACCAACTATCTCATTTGTCCAAGATGAATTGAACCATAAAACAAATGAATTGAACCATAAACAAATTATTCATTAAAGAATAACAACAGTATTAAAATGATAAACATAATAAAACAAAGTTATAATTAGGAACATAATTTGTCTCATAAATCATACTTGTAAAGGATGGATATGTTTGATAAATTAATTTTATATTATTAATGCTTATAATTTGTAGGTGCTAAATTAATTTAAATTTAAAGGTTTAAATTAATATTTAATATATTAAATATATTAAATAAAAAATATGTATATTTTGAAATGTTTAAATTAATATTAATATATTAAATAAATAATATAATATAATATATATATATATATATATATATATATATATATATAAATGCTTTTGCTCAGCAACTTATCTGAAAAATCACTTATAAAAAAATATTAAAAATGATTTATCATTAACCACTTTTTACAATACTTATAATAAAAGTAATTTTGCTAAATTATAATTTAGAAGTCTGAAACACATTATTTATTACAATCTTTGTTCTCCACACGGCATTGTTCTAAAATAATAATAAAACATAATTTAAACTTTACTTACAATCTTGGTGGCGATGAACTACGGATCTAATCCTCAATTTCAAATGGTACCCCATTTTCCTTTCCCAGGTCGTAAGTAGTATGATCAACAACCTACAAAGAGAAAGAGAAGTTACATGAAGTATTATTAAATTATAATAGGTATTAAATTAACCATGGCGTTCTAGAATAAGATGGTTTCGAATCACATGTTCAAACTTTGCTTTTACTTCAACAAATGGACATAGACATTATTTCAACGTAATATGATCCTTTAGAAATTCTCAATTTCGTATTATCGTCATATCGTCATATTACGTTATCAGCTCCATTTTAGAAATGTTTTGGTCATTTACGTATTTTAGAAATAAATATACTTATATACTCTTAAAAACTGATTTAGATATTTTAGGAATAAGTTGGGTAACTTTTACTATAAATACTCCTCCACCCTACCAAAGTTTTCATCTCAAAAAATTCTAAGAACAACAGAATGGAGTTTCCACAGGGTGTCTTCTTGATTGGTGTTCTTGATCAGTATTAATAAAGAGCGTGAATGTTTCCCATAAAGAGTTGTGTTCAACAATTTGGTAACCGAGCAAGGTTGGTGTAGGTTGTCTGATCTCTTAGAATTCTTAGTGTGCTTTGTGGTTGCTACTCTGTCTGATTTTCCACGTCAGAAACAAATTCTTGATATTATTAGTGAATGAGTTTCTTTGTGCCGTGAGTAGTCTATGACTCTACAAGTTTTGTGTCAAAAGAGTTTTTTTAGTATTACTAAGGCATACCCAACACGATGGGTGATTTCCAAATCGTTGGAGGAATCAAGAAACTCAACAACAACAACAACTACAACAACTACAACACATGGACAACATGCATGATGTCCCATTTACAAGGACATGACCTTGGAGAGGTCGTTTGCGGGAGCAAAACTACGCTGCCAGAAGATGATCTAATGGCGTCTCGTGCAAATGGAGAATCAAAGCAAATAAAACAATGTATGCCTTGAAGACCACAATTGAAGAAGAGATGTTAGAACACCTAATGTGGCGCAACATGTCGACATGGGAATATGGAATCAGACGGGCAAAGAACTCCCTATCATCTATATTCAAGAAAATAATCACCCTCGTGATCAGGTTGAGCATTGAGTGAGTTATTCCCAAAGAAAATTGGCCAAGGGAGCAAAAGGTGAACACATTTAGATGCGAAATTTATGAAAACTGATATGAGATGTGAATTTCGACTTCCTAACATTGCAGCGATTACGAGTGTCAGTAAGACCTTAGTCGATTTCTCAAGGGAAGAACCAGAGTGGTAACCACACCATAGGAGGTGTTGAAGGATAAGCAGATAGCTTGCCACTCATAGGGGCATGGATGACGATAGCAAGAAGCCTTCTTACACCACAAAGTGTTAAAAAGGAGAGAAGTCAGAATGAACCTCAAGAAAACACCTAAGGAGGGCATTGCATGAGTAGATACGAGCTCGAACGGCGTTTCAGAGAGATTTCTGATAGAAAAGCTAAACTGTCATGTAGGCACGACATTCAAATAGTTACGCCAGATTTCTTACAGAAAAGCTAAACTGTCATGTAAGCACGACATTCGAATGGTTACGCATGCCTCATGTGGCGAGAAGAGTTGAACCTAAACACTGACTCACTGGTTCAAGCCATCTGTGATATCTATGTTAGAGATACAGTGGCGCTATTACATGAAGTTAGAAAAATGAAGAAAGTAGTTCCTACGGGGGGTAAGATATTTGTCTAACAAACTTATGTTGACAAAAATAGTGGCCAAGGGTCTTCGCTATTAGGCTACAATTGTTGCATGTGCGGTTAGTAGCACGAATTCACTAACATCAGGCATGATACGAAAGCAACATCCCAGAAGTTGACATACTACGATAGACCCTGTGTTACAAGATGGACGAGATTGAGAATCTACTACTGCTGGTATATGCAATAAGGACATTGATACGAGAATATGCTCAACTCTAGATGAGTTGGTAAATACTATACTATGTAAGCCATAAGAATTTTAGAGACCTTCATAAGGGCCACGTATCTTAGAACCCGACATAAGGGTCTGGTACTTCAAAGCCTGTTACAAAGGCCGGATAAACTAGAGCTTGCCATAGAGCCTAATAATTATATACTCCTATACTAGAAGTGTATAGAATTGTAAGCATAAGTCTTAGAGGGCAAGAATAGACTAGAGCCTAGTCAATGGCTAAGGATTATAGTTGAGCACATAGCCTAAGGATATGTTATGAAGTATACGTACGACGAGAGCCTACAACTAGGTTGCTTATTGAGTATTTTTATACTCATTCCATGTTATTCTTTTTTTTCTTTTTTTTCAAATGGGAATGTTGATAGCAGGAGAGTGCTGAGCCATGCAGCTGCAGGAGTATCCTTTAGATTGAATCATCTTCCTTCTTGTCATTTTATTATTATGTGAAATGTTGTTTCTTGAAACTTATATACTTTTTGTAAATCGTTTTGACTTGACTCTCTAGATAGTGTTTACCTTTAAATTACTTTTATCTCGATTTTGAATGCATATTTGAGTTTCAAATTCCTTGTGTCTTCTACTTTACAAAAAGAAAATTTTACCACCCTTTACTTTGAGTGTACATGGCAACTTGTGATTCAAGGCATCGAAAATTAGGCCATTATAAGAACAATTTTTTTCTTGTCTCTTGAGTTTGAGTTTATTGTGATAGTCTATTGCAATTCCAACCTACCGCTGAAGAATGATTTTGGAATACTGTGAATGTAAAAGATTTCCAAAATCTAATACGTATCTTTGAGAGGATGACAAAGACATAGGAATGACAAAAAAAAGTTCCCCAAGACTAATAGTTGAAATGGACATAGGAAAGACAAAAGATTTCTTGTATATAGTTGAAAGGTTGGCATGAACATAGGAAATATAAGAGATTTCTGAAATCAAGTATCTATCCTTGAAAGGTTGACATGAACATTGAAAACATAAAAGATTCTCAAGTCTTGTATGAATCTTCCAAAGGTTGACATGGACGTGGGAAAGACAGAAAGATTCCCTAATATGTTTAAAAGGTGAATTGGACAAGAATTCTAACTTCTAATGTGTATGTTTTCATTGGTTAGCTATCAAATGTATATGTTTATTGTTTGGATGGCAACTTCCTCCACCTAGTTTCAGAAACTACAAGAGGGAAAATAAAATAAAGAAGTTTTGCTTTTTCATATTCTACCTTTTCCCTTTAAGATAAAAAATCTGGGTTGAATCTTCAGAATTAATTCAAGAAAACAGTTTGTTCAGATCACTTTACGAATTCAACACTGCAATAGAAAAAGAAAAGGCAAAAAGAAAAAGACAGAATCATAGAAAGAAAGAGAGAGAACTCACATTGGTATTAGTCAATTCCAAGTTGTAGAAATCCCTGGCGCTTTCTCTAAACAGAGGACCAGCATGCCATGTCCCTTTATTCAGCTTCACAAACTTGGCCCCTGAAATTTTGAACACCTTAATTTCATCAACACAAGGCGGCAGAAACAGATGGCCACTCTTAGATCTCAAAACCGATTCGCTCTTATCAATTCCAGTTTTATGTTCATCGTCCACAATTGACGGCTTCGCAACCGCAAGATACCAAGGCTGCCGATCCACCGATCCAAGGCACTGCGTTACTCTCGCATGATGCGTAATCATCGAGAAATTGAAAGGCCGATTCTCGATATGGAGAATGTAAAACCTGTTGGCTCAGATCAGAGCTATCTAATTCAGAACCCTAGAATCGAGATTCTGCAAAGCAATTCGGGGGAATCGGGAGGGAAGAGGATTTGAAGGGATTTTGTTTGTGATTTACCTAGGGGTTCCATTGGTGAGGTCTAATTGAGCGTCATCAGGTCCAAATCCAAGGCCGTCGTCCGTAGGTTCGATGACTTGGCCATACTCCGCGAAGCTCTCTGGCGTGGCTTCTATGGCCTTCAGCTTCATCCTCGGTTTCAAACAAATCGTATTTTCTGTTTATGTGTGGCCCGACTTTATACCCATTTCCGATGTCAGATTATCACATTTAAATATAACGAATTCGCCCAACAAAAAAAAATAAATAAATAAATAAATAAATAGATCGATAATAAGTAGGTGGACAGCATTTTCCCAAATCCAATCTAATTTGCAAGCATAAGATGTTAATTTAAAAGTTTAAAGTTGCCAAAAGTTGGATGAACATTTTTCTTTTTTTTATTTTTTCATTTGAATAACTAGTTCCATCTAGGCTATTCAATTTTTAATTTAATCTGTTAATTATGTAATTGGTTTGTTCCTCGAACTTGTTATTTTTCTACTGCGTGAGTCATGTTGAGGATGGTTGGTCCCACATTGGCTAATTTAGGGTTATGATTGTAACCTGCTATAGAGCCCTGTCCTAAATTTAGTCATGACAATAGAACCTTCAAATATGGAACAAATAATTGTGAGCCCCAAAAGTGTAGTCAAGAGTAACTAAAGTGTCAAACAAATGGTGGTGTACTTTGCGTCAATTAATAGAAGGAACGGATAAAATTACAAATTTGACTCTTTTTTTTTTTCCACAATTGCATCTCTCGATTCTCTTTAATGACTCTACCCTTTTACTACTTTGAACGAGTACTCTTCATCCTCGTAGTCACTTCCATACCGTTCTTGATCACTTCTTTTCAATCGAAGTCAACCATTACACTTGATTGTCTCAATGACGGTGACTGCTTGAATTAGTGCTATAAATCTCTTGGTATATGAACACGAAAAATAGTATGATAAGTTGAGGGGAGAATTTCTTTTTATTAAGATGCTTTTCTATTTTCTCTCTAAATAAAATATAAAATTGATGGCTATTAAAAGAGATAAAAATGCTCCACCATTAATAACTTCTTATTGAAATGTTCTAACATTCCTAACTTCTCCACCGTTAATAACTTCTCCTTTTCACCTATGAGCTTGACTTTGTTCGAGATTCTTAGCAATTCCGGCATCTCCATGGATTCAACCCTTGCGAGGGCCTTAGTGAATGTAAGCACGTGCTTTGTGGTGCAAGCGAACTTCACAACATTTTGTGGTTTCTCGACACACTCACATATAAAGTGGAAACAAGTGTCAATGTGTTTGTTACATCCATGAAATACCAAATTTTTCATTGATGTAGTTGCAAATATATTATTGATGTTGAGAATTACTTGCTTTAGCTCACTTCTGATCGCCTCGTTCAATAAGTTTCTCAATATCGCTTCCCAAATTTTGAGGCTTCAAGAAGCCAGGTTGAGACGGATAGACTACGCAGAGAAAACATGTATGATTGAAACAACGACAAATCTAATAAATTTTGCACAATTTAAAATCGATACTCGACATATTAAAACTAATGTAAAAAATTATGAGTACATATGTATTATGTTGTTTACAAAGAAGGAAATGGGTTCTGGATACAAAAATACATGGTATGATACTCTATAGAATGTAGACAATAGATTTCTCGAGTCATACCCCTCTATGGCTGCAAAGTGTCACAATCGCATTTTTGATGGCAGTGGACTTGTAATTGTGTGACACTCACTTCCCAGCAACAAATGAGTTAAAGTCAGTTCGTTCTTGCGTCGCCTATGGCCAGGCAACGTATGCTTGAACCTCTGCCCCCGATTCAAGAAGAAAGTTTTAGAAAACGGGGGTAGAGAAAGATTTCGAAAGAGAGTTTTGAAAGAAAAATTTGAGAGATTGAAATTGGTGTTATATATGATACAAGCAAAAAGGCAACAACAACGGCTTACAATATATAACTATCAGGTAGGGAGAAGTTGACAACTAGTCATATCCCCCTATAGTACATTTTGAGGCGATTCAGGTCTGGCAGACCTAGACATGATTTCGCCGAAACATCATACTCTCTAAAAATATAAAAGTAAAGCATTACAACATGGAAAAACATAAAGAGTTTGGCTTGGCATGGGCATGCAGCCATGAGCAACACGTCCTGGACGAGCATAACCATGACACAAAACACTATTCAAATGAAAAATAAATTTTGGGGTGAGCATAAAATTATACCTAGTAAGAAACCTACTTATAGGCTCTTATCGCATCCTAGACTTAGTAGAGTACCATGAATTATTCTTTAGATTCTAGGTATATGACTCTGGTCAATCACAGACTTATGTAGCTAGCTTAGCCTATGCAGCGGTCGACCAGTATGGTGGTGCTAGCCTGCTCGTCATTTGTAGGAGGTTAGTTGGTGAACTCGTCCCATAGGACCATATAGTCATCCAAAGTCGGGGGGCGACCCACCTGTGCGTGCCAGCTCCAATTTCTACCTATGTGATCCAGATCCCCCCATAAGAAGAATCAGTTGTGCATGGTAGTCCAACTAAACAATCAAGTCATACATCCCTAATCGACCCCATGTCTGGCTTGGCGATACTATAATCGGAGTGAAAAGAGAAGTGAAAGATCAACAGGCAACATACTAGATACTATCGGCCAAGGATGCTATCTTTGTCATTTTGGGTTTTCGTGGTGATCTTCTAAGTCCCTAGGGTGTTTTGGCGTTACTGAGATGGATTCACGTCTCTAGGTTTCTCTGTTCGACTTCTTGAGTCTAGTTCAGTTGGGAGCACTAGAGATTAGCCATACAGATCTCACTCACGACTCTAAGGTGCTCAAACTACTGGAGGTAATTTGTCCTAGATCATAGTCTAGAAAAAGTGACTTTAGCGCTCTAATCTTATTCTGTTACTACTACTTACACGAGATCATACATTCAATCACCTGAGGTTAATGTATATTAAATCATGCATACAGTCACACATGCTCAATGGGCGGTAACATCAATCAAACACCTGTTTTGCAAATAACAAAATTCTCATCCTTCTTTCTAGCATAATCATGTACAAAACTGTAGTGAAACAATTAATAACTAAACACAAGTTTAATCGATCACGGTAAGCTTTACCCTAGCATGCATGCATGCATATCCAAGCAATGCCTACAAGTATTATTTGCCTAGAATCTGTGTGGTTACTTACTTGATTGTCGCGTACCTTCTTGAATTTATTTTTCTGCTTGTAGGATGCTCCAAATATCTTGAAAACCCACTAGTAGGTCTTAGCTCAAATAGAATTAAGGTAAGTATTGAAATTGTGGTGAAAAATAATCAAACGGAGATCAAACGTAGTAAAAAGGGTCACTTGCATGCTTCCCACACACGCTCACATGCTACAAAAGGATACCATGTGTGTCGTGTGGTGCAGTTGCAGGTTGCAGAAATCAATTCGAGTCAGCTAGAGGGATGTAGGTCATGCTTTATGGGTTAGTTTCAAAGGCGTGGATCAGATGTGGTTAGACGTGGGTTGAATTGTTCGATTCACTAGCGACGCGTGTCCCTCTGGTAAGTCGACGCACTTCTTCGTCCAGTTCCTAACACATATCGACGCCATACACAGACACACTATCTGGCCAAATGGTCGATATGCGTCCCTCAATTCCTTCAACCTGCGTGATTAACCGAGGATAGAATCACTCATAACTATATTTGAAAGGGCAATATAGTTTCAAAAAGTTATAACTAATAGAATAGGATCACTCATGAATCTGTGGATGGTCGTTAGGTATAAAAATTCAGAATTATTCGAACAGTAGGTGAGCTTACTACTAGTAGAACAAAAGTCAGGAGAGGGGGCTAACTGATGATAGATTTTCGGGTGACCCCATAGTTTACGTGTTTAAACTCTGAGCCAATCAATAATTCTATGGAAAGTCAGGGGTTAATCGGGATCTCCGAGTGGTGAACTATTCTTATGAGTGAGTTGAAAGGATTATCATCTTTAAGTCGATCAATCTTATTATTATAGACTAGGGATTATTCTCGATAGAAAATATAAAAATATACCTACATAACCTATGTAACTAATATACATTTATTAATGTAAAACAATGATATAATTCAGAAAATTAGGTCAAAAAATACATTCAATTTTCTTTTTGGTTACAAGTACTTTAATTTGATTGTATTTATACAAAGATTTAAGCCAGGCCCAGGCCCGTGGTTTCGAATCTCGAGTCCCTTCCGGCCATTGAATGGCAGCAATGTAAATTCGAAATAATCATCGGGGTAAAATAGTAAAATAAGTAATGCAAATTAGGGCTTCTCCTTCGACGCCTACATAACCACGAGAGCCGCTTCCATCATCAGTTGAATCGCCCAGAAGCAACTTCTTCGTCTAAGAGTTTGTTTGTTTCTCTACCGTAGATTTTATTTTGACTTTTGAATTAGAAAAATGCGAAAAGTTGTGGCAGTGATGAGGATCTGAGATTGTCATGCACCACTCTGATGATGATGCTTGCATCAATCTGTGCTGATAAGTTTCTCAATACCCATTGAATCTGAGCTTCTTCTTTCTCAATTTCTCTCCGATCCTCTCTTTGTCTGTGTTTCTATCTGTTTGTTCTTGTAGTTTTCTGGTTATCGAGTCGGACATTTGAAGTTTTAGATTCTAATTCTGATTTTGATTTTCAATGTGTTGGAGATGAAATTAAGGAACCAAATGATGGGCGTCTTCTTCGGAAGACGCAACCATGATGCGGACCGTACAGCGTTTAGCTACTGGGGATTAATTTTGGTCTCTGATGGTTCCTTCTTTTATTTATTTATTTATTTATTTCTTATTATTATTATTATTATTATTATTATTATTTGTGGGATTTGATTCCTCGGCCCCTTTGAATGGATATGCCGCACTCGACTTAGCTGAAAATGGTACTCTGATGGTTCCTTATTCATCACTTCTCCACATGATGTTCGATTTTCATGTTTTTCAGCATGATGCATGCTATTGTGTTACATTCGAAGTGATTTTGAATGGTTAAAATGACTTTCATTTACAAAATCTCACTAAGTTCGAAGTTATTCTAATGTTTCTGTCTACGTGTTTTTTAATGTCAACGTATCATCGATTACTTTGAATGGTAAATGCCATTGTTTTCTAATCGTTCTCAAACATGTGTTTGTTTTTATCAACTATTGAATCTATCTGCTTAAATGATTGTAATTTTTTTTTTTTTTTTGCATGCATTAAAATAATTTGCAAATCGCAACTTTCCTATCAGTCTTTTGTGGAATCTGAGATCTCAAATGTAAAATTGTGAGAAGATAGTTGCCTTGGTGAGGCGTCTAATTGTTGTAATTCAAAACCCTCTTGTTGACGAGATAGCAGGTTTATAATTTTTCTGTGTTAAATTCTCAATTAGTAGTGATTACTCTGTTTTGAGAATTTTAAAATATCACCACCCTCGAAGGGGAGGGCTCGATTTAATCAAATATTGGTTGATGGGCAGACCAAAAGGTTCAAATAGATTTTACAGGATCTGTTGTCAGCTTTCACGTTGGATTGTACAGGCAACAGATGAGATGATTTTTGCATATAACTATACTTTCCAGACAATCTTACATCGTTCCAGTTCCAAGCTATGTACACTAGTTCATCCATCAGTTATGCTAATATGAGATTGAGGACTGAGTTTTGTAACGCTCATTTACCAAGTGTCAGATTAAGGCTAGCAACATTGTTACTACTTTTGTATTACGTGATTGAAATCATATTTTATGCCTATATATTCACGATTTTTATTAAATAAATAATGTCATTTTTATACTACCATGGGTCAGTAGTAACATTGATTGTTTTCCTAATAGCATGTAAGACATGTTTGAGCTTTATGCTACGTATGTTAATTGTTTTTTATTTTTTTAGTTTCCCTTGTAATTCATTCCAAATATAGTCATTTTGTCACAATTCCTCTTAATTGTTGGACCTATATTTTCAGGTTTGCATTCAAATCTAACCCTATTTTCAGGTTTCTCCTTAGATTGAACTCACGGGAAGATAAGCTTCAATCATATAAGCATAACCCAACCCCTTGCCTCCTATCGCTAGAAGAATGTGTGAACTTCCGCGAATCTCAGAATTTTCAGTCGATGTGTTTCATGTCTTTGTGCTAAAGAAGTATATGATGTATCTATAGCATGCGTGACTTTGAATGAAGACTATGAAAACCTTGCTAATTAGATTCTACAATTTGAAAAGCTATTAGATTCTACAATCTGAAGCAACGCATCCTATCCCTTTCATTGGTTGTATCATTTATTTACTACATTATGGTTGATGTTTGTGTAATGAACATGTCATTATTTAGTTAATGAGGTTCATTAGTGAGTAGATCCAATCGTAAATACAAAGATTATCACTAAAGAGTTGGGAGGGGGGCATCCTTAATTCCACGCCTCGAACATAAGTTTTTACATTCATAGTTATTCCATGCCTGTAAACTCAAGTTCCGACAGCATAGTAATAGAGTGATAGCAGAGCATTTGGAAACACTAAAACCTACATAATCTTCTCCAACAAATTTCACGTTTTCATCTCTTTATATCAAGCCATCCATTAGAATAGCACCTTGTGTTGTGTTGTGTTGTGTTGTGTTCACATTAGGAATGTTAGATCTAACCTGGTTGTTTAGGCAAAACCATTGGTCCACAGTATAACTACTCCGTCCTACTGAAATCATGCCGATACACCTCATACAGTCCACGGCAGGGATCCCGGATAAGGAGCTGCTCTACAATATTTGAAAAGCCCAGCAATCTCGGGACACCCGTTTGGATAAGGTATCGACCGATGAAAAGGGTCTCTTCCAAGCTTTTTGCGGTAGAGGGCACCTTGGCATCCAAAGGGATCGTCTTGGAACTGAGCTCGTACTAATGCTTCGCCTTTTAGAGCAGCTTCTTTCGATGTCATTGAAGCTGGTGTGCCAGCGTAGAAGAACCTTGATTTCGGAAAGTTAATGGCAGACCTATGCAAATTTGCAAATCTCTTCTCTTTAAAATCGTAGCTTACCACCTGATAATTCAAGTATAATTAGTACCACTTCCAATAATTGCTTCACAATACAACACAGCTTAACCAACACACCCATTATCCTCCTAACAGATTAACATAGAAAACCAACTACACAAGAAAACGAGAAGCCTTTCCTTTATGTCTCAAACATTCATGTACATATTTCTACTCTTTAAAACGTTCAAGTAAAACAACTTACGGTAATGTTTTGAGGATATTTTCCAGTTAGCTCCCGGAACCGACAAACGCTGAATAGGAGATTCTCAAAGCTGTCCCTGGCATGCTCCTCTGTGAGTGCTCTTGACCTCACATTCTCCTTCTTCCCTAGACAGATCACCACAATTTGTAAGATACTCATGTTATCATTACCATGATCAAATTACGATCTATAATAGCATACTTTCTATGATCTTTCCATGTAATTATAAACTATTAAATGCTCATATTTAATGCATGAAACATACTTTGGAATCACTACAACTTGCATCAGCACTAGAAATTAGATGGAATGTAGGCTGGGAGAATAAGCTTATGCAAATGCACAAGCACAAGATGTATGAATAGAAACATTGTCCGCTTTGGACTTTTAGGGAGAGGTTTCTACACCCTTATAAGGAATGTTTCGTTCTCCTCTCTAACCGATGTGGGATCTCACAATCCACCCGCTTGGAGGCCCAATGTCCTCGCTGGCACACCGCTCGATGTCTGGCTTTGATACCATTTATAACAGCCCAAGCCCACCGCTAGCAGATCGCTTTGCCCGTTATGTATCGCCTTCGGCCTCACGGTTTTAAAACGTGTCTATTAGGGAGAGGTCCAGACCCTTACAAGAAATGCTTCGTTCACCTCTCCAAACGAGGTGGGATCTCATAAATAATTACAAAAAAGTAGCCAAAGACACTAGCTAATGCAGACATACAAATCCATTTCATTTACTAGATTCAAATCAGAAGGCAGCACCAAATCAAAGTATCATTAACGATTTCTATAAAAAACTGAAAACTAGTTAAGATCAAGAATCATTCTACCGAAAAGGTTTACTTATCGATTAAATGAAGAATACAACAAGACTTAGAAAGCCAGAAGAACAGAAATTCATGTACTTGATCATTCAGATAACCTATGAACGTGATACCAAGATTTAAGAAATGCAAGAAAATTTACCAAACCATTGTTGAGATTCAGCAACAGCCCAATAACTCTGTGCCTCACTTCGAGGACCAGCATTTTTTTCTAGTCTCTCCACCACTAAACAGCAACAATGCAGCATCATCCCTCGCTGCAGTCTCAATTCCCTCTTTAATATGTGAAATAAACGTAGCAGCTTGGCCTGGATGCTTCTGATACGACTCCAAAACCCATGAATCTTCCTTCTCAACCTTCTCACAGCTACTGCTTACATAAACCGAATGACCCGCAACCATTACAAGATTCTGAAGCTTCGGGAATGGGAATCCCTCCGAATTTACATTCAATTTCTCGTAATAATTGGTCATTCGATAGTGGTTTTCGTACACAGACAGGATTAACAGAAGTGTAACTCCAATTGACAAACAGATGAACAAAACTACAACCGGATGCAACTTGTAATAGTAGTGGATCCGGTTACTAACAGATTTGAACATTCTAACGAGATAGATTGGGGAACTTTTGGTCTTTCGGATTCTTTTTAGGGTTCCTCCAGATTCTAAATCGAAATCGCCTCTTGTATATGCATTGAAGGAGTTGGGACTCGAGGACCCATATGAAAAATTGCTCATGATATCACAAATCTAGGCGATGGGTATCGAGACGGGAATGAATTGAACATACCCGAAAGGCGAAATCGAAAGTCGATGCTATTGGATGATTGATTCCTTAAACGATCATCAAATTCAATCAATTTTAGGATGAAAGGTGGAAGCAACTGACCAGATCTGTGTGCAGGAGAGTCAAACGATCCATCAAGAACAGATAAATACACTTCCAAGCTTTGGAGAGGGAAGTCGAGCAGAGATCGAATTGACGTATTACTCACAGCACGACACCTACGGTAGAGAAATTTCAAACACTGTGCTGCCCATTGGTATTTATAGGGATGATTATGCTCCAGTTTCTTTTAGAAGCGAATGGAGTTCAAATCACAATACATAATTCTTTTGTTTGAATGCTCACAAGAAATGGGAAGAAAATTAAACATTTTAGTATTAACAACAAAAAAATAAAACAAACCAAACAAGCCATTGGCGGCCTAATTTCACTCGAGAACCCTAATTAACAAGCTTGAGACGAAGAGCATTAGGAGCCAAATCTAAATCTTGACTTTCGTCTGTTATTCATTAGTTCTTTGAAGTAGTCGAATTGAATACATACAATCAAAACTCTACATTTAGCGATAAAATGATGATTTGAGTAATATTCAATCATTTCTCAATAATTACACACAACTAGTGATGTTCAGTGATGTTCATTTAATCCGCAATGTCGAGACCCTGTGAAATTCGAGATTGGATATCCTAAGATTTCTCAATGTTAGATAAATGGATCCGAGAGATGAAGATTATATTTTTGTCTTCGTCCCCACCCAATTTCCCGACCTGTCTTGCCCCTACTTCAAAGTAGAGACATGAATTGTGGGTTAGCCCAACCTGATCCAAACTTGAGACTCGAAGTTCTAGTACCCAACCCAAATCGACGACCGACCTGTTGATCAATCCAACTTGACTCTACAACCTATCTGAGCTCATCATGCGTTGTGTAGGGAGCGTGACTTTCGAGCCTAGAGCACACATGAGATCGCACATAAAACCTTATTCTGGCGCGTGAAAGCCATGAGCAGTGTATGCCATTTGACCTCTATTGTCAGTTTTTTGTCTCGATTTCGATATTGAGCTTAATTTTGTTGGTCTAAAGCCTACAGTGAGTTTTTAGAAAATTTGGAGCTTCCTACTATCAGAAAAGTGAACTCGGGAAGTCACGTTACAACCACATAAACAACCACACATATCCTAGGAAGTAATACTTGAAGGTATCATTTGGTAACCCATGCACGGTAGTAAAACAAAACTCTAGGTTAATAGATTCAGTATGACCTAAGCCTAAGACAATCGGATAAGCATGAGAATAGTTACACTTGTTATTAGCATAACTGAATTATTCTTTGCATGATGTAATGGATTGTTTTTCCACTGCTTGTAATTAATCGTGTTGTATCGAAAAATAGGAATTTGTGTATATGTACTCCGGGTGTTTGGTGGATGTTATCATGTGTTGAGACGACTAGGTGTTCCAACCTTGTGAATTGGCCAAGGGTCTCCTAAATAGGGTCACTGAGCTATATACTCGTTCTTGAGGGGGGGAGAATGAGACCACGTAGGTTGACCCTGTAGATGGGTGGCACATGAGGGGTTGCTCCCTCCAAATTTATGTGACTTTATGGTTTTGTGGGAGGGTCTCCAAGCTAACCTCCCATGGATGATGTTCAGACTAGCAAACACCATACTGTCCCATAAAACTTAATGAGGTTGTTAGGACCGCACAACAACGCACACGCTCGATCTAGATGAACACAAAGAAAAAAGGATAGAGAAAATTGCAAGGAGAACTCTGGCTAAAAAGATTTTTTTATTGATGACTTCAGGTATGTAAAACAAGAGAGAGTACCGAGAATAGAAAGTACATTTTCAAAGCTCCCAGATATATATGTGGTATAGTTTACTATATATAGCTTTATCAGATTTAGCCATCTTCTATATATAGCTATTTACCATATATAGCTTTACCGGATATAGCTTTACCATATATAGCTTTACTATATATAGCTTTACTAAATATAGCTTTACCGGATATAACCGTTGACCAAGCTATAAATAAGTATCAGGCTCCATAGCCTAACAATTCTCCCACTTGGAGACTGATCTAGTCAACCAAGAATTTCACTCTCAAACGACCATGAGCATCCACTGCACCATACCAATTGAGGTTTTGCACAACCTCAATATTCCAACATCAACACATTTTGTCAACATGTTTGCTGGATTCTTTGCATCCTCTATCTTCTCAAAACACATCACCATCTTCAACTAACCTCCGAGTGAAATGGTATCGCGGCCTTCTGTGTTTTGAATGATAGACCGGGTCCCTCGCCAACAGCATGAGTCTCAGGAGTTTCTTGAGTATTTGCTACAACATCACTATGTGAATCTTTTAGCAACTCAACCTCAACTCCCACTTGCTTCACCTCTGGTTTCTCAGCAAGAGTCTAAGGAGTTTCTTGAATATCTGCTACAACATCACTCGGTGAATCTTTGAGCAACTCAACCTCAACTCTCACTTGCTTCACCTCTGGTTTCTCAGCAAGAGTCTCAGGAGTTTCTTGAGTATCCGCTACAACATCACTCTATGAATCTTTGAGCAACTCAACATCAACTCCCACTTGCTTCACCTCTGGTGTTTCAGCAAGGGTCTCAGGAGTTTCTTGAGTATCTGCTACAACATCACTCTGTGAATCTTTGAGCAACTCAACCTCAACTTCCACTTGCTTCACCTCTGGTGTTTCAGCAAGAGTCTTCCGGCCCATGCAACCTCCTCTGGAGTTTCAGCGACGCTTCCAGCCGACGCAACCTCCTCTGGAGTTTTAGCGACGCTTCCGGCCGACGCAACCCCCTCTGGAGCTTCAGCGACGCTTTCGGACGACGCAACCCCCTCTGGAGCTTCAGCGACGCTTTTGGACGACGTAACCCCCTCTGGAGTTTCAGCGACGCTTCCGGCCGACGCAACCCCCTCTGGAGTTTCAGCGACGCTTCTGGCCGACGCAACCCCCTCTGAAGCTTCAGCGACGCTTCCGGGCGACGCAACCCCCTCTGGAGTTTCAGCGACGCTTCCAGCCGACGCAACCTCCTTTGGAGTTTCAGCAACGCTTCCGGCCGATGCAACACCCTCTGGAGCTTCAGCGACGCTTCCGGACGACGCAACCCCCTTTGGAGCTTCAGCGACGCTTCCGGCCGACGCAACCCCCTCTGGAGCTTCAGCGACGCTTCCGGCCGACGCAACCCCCTCTGGAGCTTCAGCGACGCTTTCGGACGACGCAACCCCCTCTTGAGCTTCAGCGACGCTTCCGGCCGACGCAACCCCCTCTGGAGCTTCAACGACGCTTCCGGACGACGCAACCCCCTCTGGAGCTTCAGCGACGCTTTCGGACGACACAACCCCCTTCTGGAGTTTTTAGCGACGCTTCCGGTACTTTTCTTCAATTCTCTAACAGTCTTTGTGAAGCTAACTCGTTTATGTTTGCTCATAACGCAGTTCTCACAAAGACTCATAACAATCTCTGTATCAAATACACATTGTTCATAGCCGACGGTTTTTCGTACATATTCGACAGCGTCTTCAACAGACCTGACGTTGTCTTCTCCTTGATAATGTTGAACACCACGTTTCTGGATAGTGTCAACCGGATCAGCCCCAAGGCTTATCGATCCTTGAGCTTCCACTGTTTCATGGTCATGGTATCCGGCTTTACCCCCAACAGAGGTTCGTGAAGATCTTTCTGGTACAGATAATCTTCAATCGTGAAGATCTTCCAGAAACCGAAATCGGATCCATCGAACTTCTCAATTCCAATCTTTGAACTTTCCATCTTCACAGATCGTGGTGAATTTCGCCTGGCTCTGACTTCCGTCTGGCTCTGACACCGCCTGGCTCTGACACCGCCTAGCTATGATATCGCTTGGCTTTGATACCAGTTGTTAGGATCGCACAACAACGCACACGCTCGATCTAGATGAACACAAAGAAAAAAGGATATAGAAAATTGCAAGGAGAACTCTGGCTAAAAGAATTTTTTTTATTGATGACTTCAGGTATGTACAACAAGAGAGAGTACAGAGAATAGAGAGTACATTTTCAAAGCTCTACCGGACCAGATATATATGTGGTATAGTTTACTATATCTAGCTTTACCAGATTTAGTCATCTACTATATATAGCTATTTACCATATATAGCTGTACTATATATAGCTTTACTAAATATAGTTTTACCGGATATAACCGTTGACCAAGCTATAAATAAGTATCAGGCTCTATAGCCTAACAGAGGTAGCACCTCAACCTAAGACACTAGTCATTCTCTGCGTAGGCAAAGCAAACTATCTAAGTCAAAAAACAGAAAGGGCCGGACAACCTATACAAACCTCTAGGGTTAACATTCATACCAAAGATTTGTTCAATGCTTCAAGCCTCCCAATGGCTTAGATAGCCGAAGAAATAGGGTCATAACTACCTAGAACCTAGAGAAAAGTTTGTGGATGCCTACTCGGTTAAAAATGCAAGGAGAATCTATAAGTGGGTTGTTTATTAAGTATTTTTATATTCACCCCTTTCTACATTTTCCTTTTTAAATGATGTCGTTGGTCGAGATGAGTGGGTACTTGGGAGCTCTGCAGCCATAGAGGAGAGTCGGCCTAGAGCATCTATGTTGTCTGCATATCCATGGGTTGTCATTGCATATGTTTTGTATCTAATCTCATTCCCTCTTTTGTTTGCATATCCATGAATATCTCAGGTTTCGTAAAGGTTTTGTATTGGTTTTAATAATGGTGTTTGAATAACTTTAAACCGTGCAAAATTTTATTGTATTTTCGTTGTTATCATTTATACATGTTTACTTGCATAGTCTATAAGTCACGTTGGCATTTCGAAGTTTCAAAAATTGAGTCTTGACGTATAGAGATTAGGCCCGTACTTTCTAAAGTTTAGAGAAAAGTCCATGGTGACATGTAGATAAGGATGCAATAGGAACCTACAATTAGGCTCATACTTAATAGGTGGCTTATCGAGTATTTTTGTACTCACCCCATTTTTGTTTTGTCAGGTGACTACCGACCACTAATCGAGGTGGAGGAGTGCTTAAGAGTTATGCAATCACAGTAGATGTCATCTCGAGGTGTCCATCCTGACTATGTATTTTGAGACTTTATATAACAAACTCGAAAAGCCCTAGTTTGTAATTAAGTTTCAATTTATTTTTAAATCATGGTATTGTTTGTTTTAAATTACCCAAAATTTTACGGTATTTTATTTTATTTGTCCACATTCGTAGCCGAAAAAATCAGGTGATGATATTAGTTATCGTTTCTTGCATTAATATGAATCGACTCCCTTTTAAAGATTCAAACATGTAGATATCTTAAGTAGAACAAAAGCCCCACGTTATGTTTAAACAACTTGGATACATTGCGGCCTCATTATGGTCCCAACTTTACTGAGCTTCAAAGGGTCTGAGATGCAGCCGCATGTGGGCAACCATTGCTCAACCCTCTCAACATATATTAATCAATTTCAATCTTTAAATATATATTTATATTTTATTATATATAATATACATAAATTATTATTTTAATATGTAATATACAAATACAATAAATATAATTCTCTTTTATATTTAATATTAATTTCAATACTTCAAATTCAATATATATATATATTTTATATTTTTATATGTAATATATTTAATATTAATTTTTATCGTTTAAATTAAATATATTTTTCTCTTTTACATTTGGTATTTTATTTAAACATTTTAAAGATCATTTTAATGTTACTCATGTAATAGGAAGACTTTATGGACTAATAACCTCCGATTATCCAAATTTGATTAATTAAACTCTTTAATTAATCAAATTTTATTCATTAATTAGATATAGGTCACTAGATTTAAAATTGCACTCTGATGCACGGTAAAACATTTGTGTCTATAGACATAATCATTGCAACCAAGTCGATCATTCACCAGTTGTTTATAATTATTACTGGATTAAAAGTTTGTTTTATCCATGTAATCACTCTTTCATCTTGTGTAACCCGATCTCTTTCATGACTAATTTGTTTATTATCCTCTTAGGCAAGAGAGAGAGAGAGAGGTTACATTGTTTAAGTTATGGGAATGAGTGAATTTTATCCGGTAAGATTATGATCTCAAATCTCTATTTTTTTCAAGTCTTAAAATAGTAGGCATATTAAACCAGTTACAAAAATCATTCTCATTCATGCAAATAAAAAAACAAATGACACAACTGAGTTTATAACTTATTCAAGATTAAGACCAAGTCTCATATTAACACCCTCAAATCTCCCCTTTTCTTTTGATCTTAATCTTGAATATTCACTTACGTCCATACTTCACCTGTTTCGAATATTCACTTAATTGACATATTTTTAATTTAAGTTTTAGTACCAAACACAATTTAAAAATAATGAAAACATGAAATTTGATTTTTACGAGGCAATTAAGTGAATATTCAAAATTGGTGAAGTATTGACGTAAGTGAGAATGAATTCGAAAGACAAAAAACAAGAAAATTTGGAGATAGATAGAATTTGGCTAAGGCCAACCAAGTAAGTGGTCTTACTATCGATATGGTTAGAAATTGATGTTATATGATGACGCGTGCTCTGCGGTCCTACACGTGTTATATGCTTGATATGTGGGAAATGTTTATGAAACGATATGACTAAAATATGTTTTTATGAAACAACATGACTATGATATGTTTATGAAACGATATAACTATGATACGATTATGAAACGATATGACTATGATATATTTATGAAACGATATGACTATGATATGTTTATGTAAGGATATGACTATGATATGTTTATGAAACGATATGACTATGATATGTTTATGAATTATATGACTGTGACCTGTTCATGAAATGATAGGACTATGATATGTTTATGAAATGATAAGTCCAAGATATGTTCGTGATACGATGTGACTATGAGATGATACATGAATGTTATGATATGTATTCTAATGTGATATATTGATGACACAATAAATGTTATGATGTAATACATTTGGCGATATAGTACGTGATATTACACGATAGGCTGATGATATAATGTATGTATGATATGACATGATATGACACGATGTATGATATTAGTGATATACGATAAAATATGTTGACATGATGCACAACCCTAAAATTTGTATGAAAAGTTATGATAATGATACAATATGAACGAAAATGGAAGAGAGTTGTTATACATGATAATGAATAAAAATGTTAGGATCTCATGCATCATTGTGTGTTCATGCATGGGGGAACACCCCTCATTACGATGGCATAGACGCGTACGTTACGAGGCAGAAAAATGATCATTATGTTTACCATAATGCTAGTACGACCGTCATTATTCTAATGAGTGTTCGACATCAATAACTACCAAGAATCCTCGCCCGACAAGAAAGGGGCCTAGGAGGTGCGTGAACCGACTGGTGGGTCCATACTCACATGTGTAGGCCGTGTGTAGAACAGTAAATACACATCCAATTAGCCCGGTAAGGATAGTCACCTAAGGAACATATACTGATATAATAGGTCCCACTTGGGATTGTATGTGTTTGCATCTAACCCCAACAATGGAGTCTTCTTAAAATGGTGAAGCCACTGTTACTTCTATTTCAGGTAAAGGCAAGACGACATGGAAAAGTAAAAATGATTAGGTTATGATAATCAATCCCCCAAGGAGGAAAAAAAATAACATAAACAAATGGACTTACGAGAGATTATTTCACTTGTACCAGTACGAAGCAACGGCCACCCACTGCCCTGTTCGAAGTTCGAACCTTATCGACCATGGCTGCTACAACTTGTAGTCTTTCATCAATCGCCTCACCATTTCTTCCCCAGGCGTTTAGGTCAGTCGCCACACGAATTCAAATCACCCCATCCCCATGCTTATCCAAAATGAGGTTTCAACCCTTTCGTCTTCGGACACGGAGAAGTTTTGTTATTCGATGCGCTCGAACCGAATCCAAAGTGGTCACATTAGGTTCCAGAGCCCCAGATTTTGAGGTAATCAAACTCCAATTCGATATCCAAACACTTCAAATTCATCCCCAATTTTCAGTGATGATAATTTGTTTTTGGTCGGGCAATTGGTTTAGCTTCCTGAACCTCTTACAGGCAAAGTATGGAAATTAGAAGATTTTGAACCCTATCCTGCTTTACTGGTAAAGTTCATTTTCATTTGCTTCAATTATTGTTTGGTTCTGTCTTAGACTTTAGTGTTTGTTTAAGCAATTCTTCATTGCTTGCAGGTTATGTTTATTTGTAATCATTGCCCATTTGTTATACACTTGAAAAAGGATATTGTGAAACTTTCGAATTTCTATATGAAGGTACAAAGGATATGGTTCTTTTTCCTTTTTCTCATTGCTTGCTTTTGAGATCCGTGTGTTGTTTCAACAAGAACTTTGAAGTCCAACCATTGTGATTCATTAATGTCATACTGTGATCTTTCAGAAAGGACTGGCTGTTGTAGCCATATCTTCAAACTCTGTAGCTACGCATCCACAGGTTCGGTTAACTTCGTAATTGGAATTACAAGTTGCGTTGACGGATTGGTTAATTGTAAGACCGTGCAAATTTTCATGACAGGATGGACCAGAGTTTATGGCAGAAGAAGCAAAAGCTTTCAAATACCCCTTTCCATATTTATATGATGATGTATGTTTCTTTAAACCTTATGCTGTTGTTTTTATTTAGCCATTACTTATGTAAAATAATGTGATTTGGTTGTTTATGACTTTAGATACAGTGCATTCTATGATCATGATGATTTAGGCTTGTTTTATCAAGTTATGTCTTTTCATGTAATGATATTGTAGCAATTTAGGCACATGCTTGTGAACACTGCATACACATCCTAACAGAATCTAAAATCCAATGTACTGATTTGTGTCACAATCGCACTCTTGCGGCAACGGGATAATGATTGTGCGACACTTGTTCTTGACTTACGAACAATGTTAGTGTATACTCGAACCTTGAGTCACGTTTGAGAGAAATGTTTTAGAAAAACGTGAGCGAGGAAATACGTTGAAAATAATTTTAAAGAAAAAATGTTATAGGCTGAAAGCAAATGAGCAACAACGGTTTTGATAGCATATAACCTAGGTAGGAAGAATTGACAACTAGTCACATCCCCCTATAGTACATTTTGAGGCATTTTAGCCCTGGAGGGTGTAGACATGATTTTGATGATTGGTCATACACTCCCGTATTGACACAACAAGAATAGTAAAGGTCTATCTATCATGAAAGGAAGTAAAAGGGGTATGTTACAGGCATGCAGTGATGGACAACATGTCCTAGACAAATATGATCGGGACATCCGACATGCAGCCACAGGCAACATGCCTTGGACTAGTATGACCGTGACACCTTGCACCTTACAATGTTGAGCAATTACTGTTCTGAATATCATTGCTAGAACTTATATCTATTTGCACTTTTTTTTCGAAACAATAAAATTACATGTATAGCTGTGAGAATTGTGAGGGCCTGAAGACTTGTAGATGATGATGCCCCTTACGTTGGAAAGCAATTGGAACTCCAATGTTCCTTGTAATAGTAATGCTTAATCATTTTGATCTTACAAGCTGTGTATCAAAGAATTCTTATCATCTTTTCTGTTGAAGCATTGATATCAATTTGAAAGCTAATTGTACGTCCAATTGCAGTCACAGGAAGTTGCAAGGGATTTTGGTGCAGTTTGCACACCAGAGTTCTTTCTATTCAAAAAGGTACTCTGTTAAATTTCATTGTTCATTTTCTAATGTAATTTTAACTAGCATACTTGATTTTCAATCTTGCTTTAAGAAACCAAGATTTATTGAGTGCAGTGCTTAAGTATGTAACAGGATGGGCGAAGGCCATTTGAGTTGGTTTATCACGGTCAATTTGATGATTCTCGACCATCAAATAGCAAGCCTGTCACTGGGAGGTCAGTGTCCTCGGTTTAATTTTCATTTTTTGATCTGTACATTCGAATTGCAGTTGTTTGAAGTTAATAACTAAATTGTTCTATAATTTGAGTAGGGATTTAAGTTTGGCATTAGATTGTGTTCTGAGTGGCCAACCAGTATCCACATTGCAGAAACCCAGGTCTTTTTTCTGATATTCCATCAACTCTCTGCATATGTTTCATGGAATCACTAAATTGCATATAGTATGACTAATTCTTACCTTAAAATTTTCCTTCAGTGTTGGATGTAGTATAAAATGGCATCCATAGAAGAAGCAATGATTACTAATCTCATTTTCGGCTGCCCGAAGATCAAATCTCCGAGCAAAGGCAGTCAATGCAACACAGATTGTTAAAGCCGAACCAAAAAGCAATGTGATTTCTTGAATCATTTGATCCATCCTATTCCTGTAATGTTTTCTTTTCTTTTCTTTTCATTTTTCCTTTTTCTTTTTATAGAGATGTTTCATTTTCTATTGCCAGGGCCGTCAAATGAAGAGAAAAAAAAAAAAGGATATCGTTTTCTTTTTTCTGATCCAAGTTCAGTACAAATTTAACCGAGTGTATCATCCACATTTTATAAAATGTATGAAATATGCAAGTAAATTTTAGTCTTGCTGCTTTGATTGCTTCATACCGGGGAACAAACCATTTTGTGCTGAAAGCAAGTATAGGACTTCATTGCAAAACCCATCTTTACAGCTTGATCTTTATTTGTCTAATGCCAATAGTTTGTCTTTCTATGATGTGTATTTGTTGGTTGAGCTGCCTCCAGACAACTCAGTAGGTTATGAAGGCAAAAATTTCTTTTCATGGTCCCCTCCCTATATTGGTTACACCAGCTGCTACCAAACTTATGTTTCATGAAGGTTTCTTGGTAAAGAGGTTTGATTCCCTTCAGTTCATTTATGCAATGGGAAATACAGCATTGCAATCTGCATCAGAATGTAACAAGCTGGACGTACTCAGTGTGAAAAACGAGAGAGAGATCTTCAAGCAGAAGTACAGATTCAGCCTTGTCATTATTGCTGCTACATACTTCCAACCTATTCAAATAAATGTCATACTTAACAAGGAAATAATAGGTGAACTGAATTGTTCTTCAGATTTGTTTTTAAATCTATGGTTCTGCTGAAGGTACAGCTCTAACTAGAGGCTCGGATGATCTATGGTTCTGCTTGATCTCCTTGAGCATGGCGGTGATGTCTTTCATTGTTGGTCATTCCCCGGCGAAGCATTGACATAGAGGAGAGTCATGCCAAGTTTCGTGGTCATACTCGTCCAAGACGTATTGCCCATGGCCACATGCCCATGACACGCCAAACCCATTTACTTGTTTTTATGTTGTATTACTTTCTTAAGTTTATTTCTCTTGTATGACTGAATGGCAAATCATGTCTAGACCTGAATTGCTTAACATGTATTATAGGGGACCAAGTAGTCATCAAACCTTCCCCGACCAAATATTATAATCTCTTTTGCTTACATGTTTTTTATGCAATTGACTTTCACAATGCTTACTTCCAATATGTTTTCAATGATTTCTTCGCCCACGTTTTCTAAAACTCCCTTTCTCCCAAAATGTAGCTCGAGGCTCGACCATACACCTGAATTATCTGCGAAATTCAATTTTGACATGACTAGCTTGTTCGCTGGGTTAGAACAAGTACCAAATAATCGCTAGTCTGCTACTAAGAAAGTGCAATTATGGGAAATGGTATTGGAGTTTTGTTAGTTTCTTAATGCATTGAGACTGAAACAAAGTCGATGATAAAATTGACTCCTAAATCACAAGTCGTCCTTGACACTATTTGCTTCTTAGAAGGACGAGTGACAGAATTGAATGGAAAAGTCGAGGACATAGATGCAATCGACCACTACCTAGATGGGTTACTAATGTTTAGAGTTGACTCCCTAGAAGAAAGGGTTGCCTAAACAAGTAGCTCAGAACGTATTAGTAGCTCCGATAGCGCTCTGTCGCACACATAAAGGAATGTGTTGAATAGCTAGGCGGTTTGTAGAAGACCATTCTGAAGTAGGCTCTTTTTCTTTGAAATTCAAGTCTCAGTACTGTTTCCTACGGGATTACTGATATATTGGAAAGAGTAAGGTTCTTTTCGAAACGCGATAAAAAGTTGTGAATGGTACCCTGCCGACAGATGAACAAAAATTGGTCGGGAGCAAACTTTTTTTGGTGTTGGTTGCCGATCGTATGTGTCGAAATCATCAATTTGAGAATTCTTCACAATAATGCCAAAAAAATTGACCGTGACAGTTTTTTCGCGTGAGTGCTTTGAACGGCCCAATTAGGGTTTCCAAATTAGGGTTACGATTTTAAACTTGTACATACAATGTTGTAGGCTCTTTTTCTTTGAAATTCTAGTCCCATTACTTCTTCCTAACAGAATATTGAGATTACTTCTTCCTAACGTAATATTGAGATGTTGGAAAGAGAAAACAACTTTTCGAAACTGACCTAGAACGCGGGCGAATAGCCGCCGATGGTACCCCAACGTGGGTTAACAAAAATTGTTTAGAAGTGAAAATATTTATGGATGTTGGTTGCCAATCATATTGTTGAAATCATTAAATTTGTGCATTTCCTATAACAATGTCAAAAAATATCGATTGTGACTTAGTTTCTCGCGTGCGTGCGTGCTTCAAACAGCCCGTATGACACTCAACAGCCATTATCTGTCTGGGACCCATTATCTGTCTCCATAACCAGGCATAGTTTCTCGCGGCGCTGGTGTATAAGGAGCTACTTCTAGGGGGTCTCTCTGCCCACAGTTCTCCTTCACCCTATTCAGGGCAGTTGTGTCAATGCATAACCTGGTCGACGATTAGAGGTATCTCTTCAGCCTCATATTGAGGTGGGTATTACTCTGCCTCGGGTGGCGGAACTGCAGCGCCCCTTACGGGCCTTCCTCTTCTCCCAACACCCATTATCTGTCATCAAATAGATTGGGTCAAAACCAGTTTCAAACATTATTCAACAAACGGCAACAAATCGATTACGCTACCAAACCACAATAATTTTATTCAACAATTTCAAGTTTAGATTATTTACCTGGCCACCACCGAGCGTGTCGGCGGGTTGAGTCACAGAGTTAAAGACTCTCGACAAGATCTAAACTCATCTACTCTGATACCAATTTGTCACCACCCGAATTTTGAGGCATTGAAATACGGGAGGCAACTAACATACTATACAATAGAAGATGAATGTATGAGAAAACTATGGAAAACTACCATCAAATTTTGAGGGGTTTTTAAACTATTCGACAACATTTCCAAAACAAATGTAAAATCGAATGTATGTACATATGTTCAATTTGTTCGTTAATATTAAGTCGTTCACAGCACTCGTGCGAAGAAATAGAGTCACGACCGATATTTTTCGACATTGTTGTAATAAATGTTCACATTTGATGATTTCAGCACGTATGATTAGCAACCAACACCGAAAATGGTTTTGCTCCTAGTCAGTTTTGTTTGATCGACGTCAAGGTACCATATGCGGCTTTTCATTTGCGTTCTATGCCAGTTTCGAAAACTACTTTCTCTTTTCAATATCTCAATATTCCCTTAGAAATAGTATTGAACTTGAGTTTTGAAGAAAAAAAACCTATTGGCTCTGTACGTATGGGCTTAAAACTGAAACCCTAAATCACCCCTTTCTGTAGTTGAGAGATGAAAGGACATATCAATTAAAAACTATGATATTTAGATAGTAGACAACCTAAGCCACCTAGCTACTCTAGGAACCTAGTAGACCTCCATGACATTCAAGAATATAATTAAGGTAGCTTTCCATGCTAATAAGAGTATGAACGGTATCAACAAAGTTTCCACTACCCTTTCCACTTTGGTACTAATACTATTGAGCTAGGCCTAGATCGGTTAGGCTAGTGCGTCAAGACGATTACGTGCTCTAACCTTGTGGAAATGGTCAGGAGTCTCCTCAACGGGACTATGCTCTAAACACGTTCTAAGAAGGGGCATGGAACCACATAGGTTGACACAGGCACATTGGGGGGAGGGGGTGTCAAACCCCCTAACTAGGGTAACTTATGGTTTTTTGGAAGGGTCCACTAGCTAACCTTCCAAGGATGTTGTTCAGACTAGCAAACATTGTACTGTCCCATCAAAACTTTATGAGGTATCGCCCAACCCAGGACACCAAACATTCAATATGTAAGTAAAGCAAGCTACCTAAGTCGAGAATAGAAAAGATTGAACAATCTGTACTGCCTAGAGGTGAGATTTAGACCATATATTTGCTTGGTACTTCGAGGCCTCCCCAGTTGCTCAGGTAGTAGAAGAGATTAGACCAAAACTACCCAGAGTTTGGAGAAAAACCATAGTTGCATATTATGTTAAAAATGCAACGAGAGCTTATAAGTTATAAGTTGCTTACTGAGATAGTTTTATACCCACCCACTTTTACATTTTTTTTCCAGGTGAATGATGTCACTGATCAAGATGAGCGAGTGCTCAAGAGCTTTACAACTACAAAGGGGTGTCAACCCGGAGCGTCTATGCTGTCTACATTTCCATGAGTTGTCAATCTATTTATTTCATATCCCAATCTCATTCCCTTTTTATAAATAATTTGAACATCAAACTTGCTTTGTAAACATTTTGTATTTGATTTAGTAACGGTGTTGAATGACTTTAAATAACACAAAATTCGACCTAAAGCAATGTTGCACAACCACATAGCATACTCACAAATTTGCTTAATTGAACTTTGGGCGTACCAGCTTTCGTGCCTTTTATTGTTCATGTTTATGTTGTTGGGTGTAAAAGAACAATAACCTCTCCCTTTAGAATCATCAGCTAAGCCGCTCAAACCAAGTTTCACATACCTGACCAACAAATATTAAGTTATAGATTGTTCGACACAAAATAATATTAACGTAGACAAACATATAAAATTTTTTCCCTTATAACAATTCATTGCATATCATGTCTTTTCTTCCTTGCCTTCTTTGACCTTTCTTTGGAGCTCTAATCATCCCAAACCGAAATCAGTAGTAGCTCCAAGGACCAATCTACTATCACATATCACCAACAAACCAAGGACCAATCTACTACACATATCACCAACAAATAGGTAAACCAAAGCCACAAGACAAAAGCCATTCCCAACAAAAGGTTAAAGAACTACAAAAGGCTAGTAAAGGGTGGCATTCCCCCAAACTTCATGTGGCCTCCTCTCTCCTTGGCATATGGCATTGAAGCACAAAAACCAGACCTTTGGACAGTTGCGTAAATGGCCTCAGAAGAGCTGAGATCAGGTAGGAACTATGTACATCTACATCAGTAAAGAAACACAAGACAATACAGATTCATCATCTACTGATCCTCCAAAATTGTTTCAAGCATGAACATTAGAGAACTCTTGAGCTCTCACCATTCCTAACCTCATGTCTGACCTCTTCATCATCGCCTTTTGGTCACAACTGTATTTTTGTTGGTCTCATAGTTCGAATCTACAGCCACTTAAGCCAGATTACTGATTTTGTTTAACCAATAAGTCATGACAGAGGAGAGCAAGAAGAAACAAGTGACCTAGAATGAAGAATACTGGTATTGATTAAAGGACTTATAGGGCTTTGCATACAAGGTAATGACTCAGTAAAACTTCTCTCAGAAGCCACATTATTTCTTGGTTGTGCAGCTTGCTTTCCCCGGAACACGCCCCACAAATAGTACTTTGTTTGAAATCCTGCACATGAATTTGCTCAGTGCTCTAAATATAGCATACAAGATGCTGGAAATTGCATTGTTAAATGAATTGTGCCTACTAGGAAAAATACTACGTATCCAAGAAAAACTCAGAAATTATATATCTCCAATGCAAAGAAACCTCAAAGTCGATACAATCATTCCTAGTTTTCAATTTACCAAGATTGACCCAACAAACTGAAAATTATGAAAAGTTCATGTGGCCTTACTCCAGTATCGCATTGGTAACATGGACGAAGTAAAAACTAATAGCTCAGCATTTTTCAGCACAGCTTTCATGGCTAGGTCCTTGCACATCATTGCATTGACCAGAAGATCAAATGCCCTTTGGCTTCTGCAACCACCCAAAAATGAAGACATTGTCACAAATAGGAGCAGGAGAGAGACAGACAGATAGAAATGGAAGTAGAAGCATAGAATCCATTACCTTTCGTCTTCTGGAAAGAAATAAAGAGCAATACTTAGATCAGTTGGCCCTAATTTCTCAAATCCTCTAGGCCATATTTCACATCTACAGAGTAATTCAACAGGGAGTGACTCGGGTAACGATTTTGCCTCCTCATACACTTTTGAGCATGCTAAGCTAGACATATGGGCAACAAGTACACCAACTCTGGCAAAACTTTTGACCCAAAATTTTAACGTTCCCCTGTCATGACCAGAACACCAGAACACCAGTTTTACTATATTTTACAAATTTGATATAAAATAAACATAAATAAAAGGCTCTTACCTCCAAATGGGATCTACTATAGGCCGTGCAACATAACAGTTGTGCCCTAAAAAGTTGGATGCATCAGATGATGTTGTGACTTCACCATGATTGGCCCCACCTTCTCGAACTTGCTCTCCCAGCCCTCCAGGTGTTGTATCATTTTTCTTTTCACTGCAATGTGCCTCAGGTGTTGTATCATTTTTCTTTGATTGTTCGACACACTTTTTCTTTTTTAACTTGACATCAGATTTTACTGCTGGCATCATAATTGCCTCACAATCTTCACAAAACCAAGTAACATACTCATCAAAAGTTTTTGGCAATGCATCTAAGCAATAGCTGCACAATAAAATGACCAAGGTTGAAGGTACTAAATAAAATAGATATCTATTTCCTTAATAAAATCAATAGTGAAATGCGATCAAATCAAGCATTCAGCCAAGCACGTAATTAGCATCGAAGCAAAGGAAATTACTCCATTGACATTGTAGATTTCCGCCCTTTTACAATCTTCTATTAAAAAGGGGGGCCCAAATTTGAACGAACCACAAGAAAGCAATCTTTTGCATATCAACTAATGGATAACAAACACGAAGGCTGTTTTGGGCACATCTCTGCACAAGAAGTCTCAATGGCTCAATCTCTCTCTTTTTAATTTATATTTAAAATATTAGCTTTTGTTAAGATGAAAGAAAGAAGAAAGCAAGGCCAACAAAAGATTGAAAAAACCAATACAGAGAGAAAAGATAAAAATTTCAAAAGCCAGCCCCAACGCTCACTAATCAAACATAAAGGGTAATTACAGAAAAAGCAAAACCTGATGAAAGGAGTCACAATGTGACGATTTCTCACTATACGCATGACCTATTTAAATTTGGGAGACATATTTCTTTCCAACGAAATTAACTACAATAAAGCAAGATAACCAGCTTGATAATACTAAGTGCCTTTTTATCCTGAAATGATGGATACAAGCTACTTGACGCTCTCACCTTGTGAGGTCAAGCGCACAAAGTAAGAAATTTAACCATCTTTAGATTCTTTCACCTTCTTTATCCTTTCCTTTTATAATTAGTTTCATTAGTTGAAACTTCTCTTATAATATATTTAACTATTATTAGATTTTTTAAGAAATAAGAAATTTAATTTCTCCAAACAACTATAATACCTGAGTTGTGTTTTTAAATCAACTTGAATGACTATTGTTGACTAGACTTGGTGGAGTTAGCCACCTATATCAGTTGGTGGCCAAGGAAAAAGCTTCCAAAGAGGGGGAGACCAAGTAGTCTCCAAGTAAAAATCTATTTATATCTCATCATGTACCTTTTAGTGCATTTAGCTAAACTTTATCTTGTCATTGAAAAAGGCCTTTTCCCAATTATTATTCTGTTTAATATAAAAAATAATCAAGAAAAAAAACTATAACGTACACGCCCCTCCATTTATTGCAATTACATTTAAAAAAATAATATGTTTACAATGTTATTTCATGCCTATAAAACACGAGTTGGTGCAAGTGTCACGTCTGTGGCTCCATTACAAGAGTATAAAAGATTCGACAATTTGATACATTTAACAATTATAGAAAACCAATGATAATTAAGATTTGATATAAATGAAAATTTTACATAACCAATGGTCAGTAATGCATACCGATGGATAGGGTAAGTCTGGCATTTTTTACAATAATTTAAAGCCTCAACAAAGCCTCTGTCTCCACATTTCTGACAAATATCAACCTGCAGTGTTAGAAATGGCCATTATTGACAATCTAAGAACCAAATAAACTGCAGAAGTGAAAGCGCTCTTCAGAATAAAACGCAAGTACTGGCACCCTATTTTCTCCCTCACCAGTATTTGTTATGAACAAGAGTTACAAACCCACCAATTTAGCAGACAAGAAAAGCTATTTCTTGCACAAATTAATCCTTCATTCTTAGGATGAGTGGAGGTCATCGGGTATAGAAGACTTCTTGTTAAAGCTAGATCTAGGCAAGCCATATGATAAGGTGGATTGGTCTTTCCTTGATGCCATCCTTGAGTTGGAGGGCATTGGCATAGATGGAGAAGGTGGATATTGGGATGCCTTTCTTCGAAAAAAATATCTCTATCCTTAAAAATGGTCGACCTAGATGTAAAGGGAAAAGACCTTCGGCATGGAGATCCCCTGTCACCATTTTTATTCAATATTGTGGAGGATGCTCTCAGTAGATTGATTTATTGTCACCGTGAGAAGAGATTGATTAAAACCTTTGTAGTTGGGAACCTCACAATTGAGGTCATGCACTACAAATATACGCGAGGGTGATAATTTAATGGCATGGTGGACTATTGTCAACTTGTTACTCCTTCATTCGAGCCTGAGTTTAAATGTCCTGAAGATGGCCTTACATGGGATAAACATGGACATCGAGAGGGTGGTTCAAAAAGCTACTTTTTTTTTTTTGGTAGAAAAGTGGAAATATTTCCCTTTAATTATTTGGGGTTTTTCTTGGTAGAGAAGTTTAGAACTAACGTTGATAAGTGGAGAAGGGTGTCTCTTTCTAAAGGAGACATTTACTCACACTCATGCGGTGCTAAATACCCTTCTGTATTACTTCTTTGCTCTTCATGAGAGCTCCTGTCAAAGTGATCAATTGCTCAGAGAAATTTCAGAGATTTTGTTTGGGATGGCAGTACACTTAAATCGGCTTCTCACCTAGTTACTTGGAAGTGGAAGTCTTTACCTACAAATTATGGTGGTCTTTGGACTGGCTCTCTTCATAAGGAGGAATCTTTACACCATCTGTTTCTTCATTGTCCTTTTGCAACGAAAGGATGGCAGACTATTTGCAATGAGTTTGGGGTGGATCTTCGTTTCCTTACGAAGATTGATGACTGGTTGGTAGGTTTTATTGGCAGTAATGGAAAAGTCCTTTGGAGATGTGTTACACCCTCCTTCCTTTGGGGCCTTTGGAAGGAAAGGAATAGCACATATTTGAATATAGATTTTCTTCTTTCAAGTCCCTTTAGCTTTTGGGCAACACAATGCCTCTTGGTGGTACATATTATACTAAATTATTTTGTAATTACAACCTTCTAATGATTATAAACAATTGGAAGGCTCTCCTTCGTAAGTTTTGTGGGGAGGAGTTATCTCTATACCCTGCCCTTGGGCTATTTTGTTGGTTCTTCTGAGGAATATACGTCTCTGTTTCTTATCAGAAAAATAATAAAATAAGCATCATAAAAGTATCTCGGCCTTTCCCACTCCCATTTGCAAAATTGTAAGCATAGTTCTGTTGTTTCAGAACAGTCAAACAACGAAGAGATTAAGAAACAAACTTGTTGACGTTGCATTGTCAAAAACCAGAGAAAAAGGAGATGAAGCTTAAACCCTTCATCTACGAAATCATAACAACAACAACATCATGTACATAAATATCAACATGGAACATATTGTCTCAACTTCAGCATAGTTCAATGGTTATGGCACCCAAAACCTTCTCAATAGGTTCAATGTTGTAATTCTCCAAAAAATAAAAAATAAAATGTGGTATTGGTTGAAGCAATCGCAATCCTTTCTTATGTGGCCCAACATGCCCATTGCTCTAACGAAACCCCCAATTGTAAGCCAGCCAAAGGAAACAAAGACATGCGCTCGAACGAACAGGAAAGGGAAAAAGAACAAAGAATCCAAAAGATCTCACCATTTCAACATCAGAACAGTGAAGCAATGAGAAGACCAACAATATTCGCCGCTACAAACGCGTATGCAGGGAGCTGCGGACAATGCATCGCAAAAATCAAGAAACGATTGATTGAACAGAATTAGAAAGGAGAGAAATGACAGAAAACGCGAAACTCATTACCCTCTCTTCCTCCAGAAACCGAAGAGCCGAGGGGAAAATTTGGAGTCCACAGTGGAGGGTACGCTCTATCAGTTGGCTGGTTTGTACTGCAACTTGAATAGGTCTAAAAGTTCTCTGCCATGGCAGAACCCTCCTTGCTTTTGCAGAAAATGGCAATTGTCATGAATACAGAACATACATCAGCAAGTCGGTTGTTTAAAATTTTCTAATTTAATTTTTTAGTACTTCAAAACAATTCATTCTAATCTTTTTTTCAATAATTCTCCTCGAATGTCTTGTTTTTCATTTCTATAATTTCATACCAATAATCAAGTACACCTTTGGCAAACCCATTAATACGAGTAACTTTCTTAATATAATTTATACATTTTTATTTGACTCGAATCAATTTAATGGTTTTGTTTCATGAACTCGAAACCGAACCGATTCAGTTCGGGTTTAGAAAAATGAACCCAACCCAATTCTTATATAGTTTGGGTTGGGTTGGTCCGAATTTTCGGATGGTCGGGTTGAATGCACAGGAAACAGCTGTCACAATCGCATTTTGATGGCAGCGAACGTGCGATTGTGCGGCACTCACTTCTCAGCCTCAAGTGAGTTAAGCCTATTCGTTCTTGCATCGCCTAAGGCTAAACAATGTATGCTCGAACCTCTTGCCCCGGTTCAAGAAGAAAGTTTTAAAAAATGGGAGCCGAGAGATTTCGAAAGAGAGTTTGAAAGCAAGATTTGAGAAATTGAATTGGTATTATATGGGAATGTAAGCAAAAGGCAAAAACAAAGCATATAACTATCGGGTAGGGAGGAGTTGACAACTAGTCATATCCCCAATAGTACATTATGAGGCATTTTATGTCTAGCAGGCCTACGCATGATTTTTCCAACTTTCTTAAAAATACAAAAGTAAACACTACGACATGAAAAGACACAAAGGGTTTGGCTTGTTATGGGCATGCGGCCATAGGCAACATGCCTTAGACGACCATGACCGTGACAACAGACACCCTAACCTAGCATAAAAACTCAATTAAAATTAAAATTCCTCATGGGTAAGAAAATCCATAAACCCTGAAACTTTTAAAAGTTTAAAATTCTCCCTGAATTTTGAATACGAGTGCAGGAATCTAATCTTAAAATGTTCGGCTAGTTCAAATTTCGGTAAGGTATCAGAGTTGGAGAGAATGAACCTCAATTTGAACTAGTCGACCGTTCTAAATCATCAAGTTTCATGATTAGTTTGAACTTCAATTTATTACTTTATAGTAAATCTTAAATCCGTAGTTTGAAAGAATATAGGTGAACAATTTTGGAGAAGAAATCCAGAGTTGAAATGGCCTCCATCAAGCTCACACTCCAATTTAAAGAACTTGTTTGTCACCAACAATACACGAATTCTGGAAAAAAAAGTGATGGACCAACCACTTGCCATTGACCATAACTTTTGAGTTGGTTGGCCAAAATTGATGAAGTTGGTGCTAACTTCTTCATGGAAATGAAATCTAAAAGTTTCATGAAGAAATAAAATTCACTCACGGCCTAGAACGATCTGCATGAAAGCAAAAAGAGATGGGTGAAACATGAAAAAAGTAGAGAATTCTGGGTTGTTTCCCAGTTTAAACAAACCTCGAATGAATTTTAGGCGAGACCTATGGTGAGGTTAATAATGAGTTATGGATGATTTCAAGGTCATATGGTAGTTGTGGCCAGATGAGCCAGCTGAATGTTAGTAAACCTTTAGGTTGGCCCTCTTTACTACTCCTCGAACAAAAGATGGACTAAACATCATAATAACAGATACCTACTTTTTATTTGGTTACCTGGTTTTGTGAGGTTGAACTACGAGCGTAAAACCTCAATATACCTTACACTAGTAGTGCTAGTGGCTAACAAACAAGTTCGACAAGTAACATAGTTATGTCGAAGACGGTTTTCATAAGCCATTATAGTCATTATGAGATTACTTGTTGCAATATTTATGGAACTAATGAACTGAGTTTTTAAAGACTTTCTCAATATGTTCGTCAGTATCTTCATTGATGATATACTTGTGTACTCCAAGATGGACGCTGTAACGACCCTAAATTTCCACATATCTAGAGTCGCCACTAACGTCTCATGCTCATCTCTAATGCAGAATAAAAATCTAAGCATGCTCATATTTATTAGCGGAAAAATTTAAAACTTCAGACTACATTAAAACATTGGAAAACACTGCCAGACTTACGTGTTTTAAACATCGTGCTGGAGTTCAAAAAGATAAAATAAAACGATTACAAATTAATTAATATAAATGAATGAAATGCAAACGCCCTATCCTAACCAAGACTAGGAATTAAATATGCAACTATCCTATGCACGCGCCACAGTCTCTGATCACGATGCCACCGTCAACCGTACATGGGAGCCTTGCCTTTACCTGAAAAACAATATGGCACACGGCCTGAGTATTTCGAAGAAATACTCAGTAAGTGACCCCACTATAGGGGTCATGCTAATGCAAACACATGCAATCATGAATAGGGACCTATCTCTAATCATCTTATGGGTGGCCTCCAATCTCGGACAAATTGGATGTGTAGTACTTCCCTACACACGACTCACACGTGCGAGTGTGAGTCCCCAGGGCGCTCGCACACCCCCTGGACCCTCTGGTCAAGCTAATCTGTAGCGACGTCCGGAGGTCAGCGGAACCCCATTGTGTCTTGCGCCTCATGAACACCCTCATCTGTGTGCTTTCGCACCTGTGCGCATTCGCGCTCATCATAAGGTGCGCGTCCGCACTCATCATCTCTAGGGGAAGTAGCCCTATGCTTATGAACATACAAAATGCATGAGGTCCCTCTAAATCCATCGTAATGTCTCTTCTGACACAACCTTCTAGTCTCATCTCTTTGTTACTCTAGGTAACGCATACTCGTGGATATTTATATTAATATCATTTTCATGCTCTTAGGGTTGTGTCCTACGTCGATCTAACGACATGATGCAATATGGCACTCATCATCATCTAGCATGCTCAATATGGAAAACATCATCATATTAAGGTAAAAATCATGCAATCATCATGCTCATCATAATGCCACAACGTGCGTCAAACATATCAAGCGTCACTCAACAAAATATGTATATACTGGCACATATCATCAAGCATCATATAATTTATTTAGTCTATCCTATAGTAAGGCCACTTACTTGGTTGGCCTTGGCCGAAGTACTCCCTAAATAGCTAAACGTAAGCTCCCGTTCCGTGAGAGCTGCTTCCTACGTCGCCGGGGTTTGTTTCCTATCACACCGTTCACCACTTTCCGTTAGTATTTCACAATTAATTTACCTATAATTTAATAAATGTGAAATACAGCTCTAAAACGGCCTCAGATACCTTAATCGGGGCTGAAAACAGATCCGGGAGGGTCAAAACAGTGGAAACCAGGCTGAAAACAGGTGAGCCGAGTCGAACAGCCGCTGGAGGAGCCGCCGGAGCGTCACTGGAGGGAGCCCGAGCCGAGCCGAGGGACTGCCCGCGCCGCTGTGTGACACGTGGCAGCAGCAGAGAAAGCCACGTCGGGCGGTAGTGTCGGGTCGAAGCGCGGGTCGCAGTCCGGTTCGGGTCGTGGTTCGGGTCGCGGGCTGTGGAAGGCTACTGGGCCAAGACTAATCGTTGGGCCTCGGCTTACTGGGCTGGGCAGCAAGTGTTTGGTTTGCAGGCCGGCTCAATTGGACCGTGGGTCTAGTCTGGGTTGGTTCAACTGAACCGTAGCTTCTGGGCCGGTTTGAGGTTTGGGCTGGGCCGAAGGTAGAGGCCAAGGGAGGAACGGGCTGGCTCTCCCGGGTTCTGGGTTCGGGTTGACCCGGATCCGTGGATCTCGTCTACCTTACCCGACTTCGGCCGATTTCCCAGCGAGCTTTCTCTCTCCTTCCCGCGGCGTTTCCGTTGCCGATTTCGGTCCTCTTCCTTCCCTTTTCCTCTTTGTTCGTCATCCTTCTTTCCTTTCTGGGAGTTTTGCGGCCTAAAAGCTCCTAAAAGCCACAGATCTAATAATCGATTAAGAAACCTAATTTTCCGACCTCGGTTACCGACGACGACACTTACGAAATAACACAAAACGCACCCTGAGTTATTGTGCTTTCGTTAGGGATCCCTCTTATGGTGGTAACAGGTCGTTTGGTGTCGGTTTGAGGGTAGTTTGAGGGCTCGTCGAAGAAACTGGACACTCGCCGACGTTTGTCCGAAATCTCTCTCTCTCTCTCGAAATTTTCTCTCTTTTCTCCCTTTGCAGATGTTCTGAAGATGCTGGGTGTCGTGGGTTGAGGGTGAGCGTGCTGTGGCCGTCGTTTCGCGTGGGTTCCGCGAAACTCGGCGGTCGCCGGAAAACTCGCGGGTTTTCCGGCGACTGAGTTTTTTTTTTTTTTTTTTTTTTTTTTTTGTCGTTTTCCTTTATTTATTTATTATTATTATTATTATTATTATTATATATATATATATATATATATATTTATCTTTCTTTCTTTCTTTCTTTCTTTCTTTCTTTCTTTCTTTCTTTCTTTCTTTCTTTCTTTCTCGGGTCCTTACAGACGCAAATCATAAGAATTGCTTGAGAAAAGTATTGTTGGTGCTAAGAGTACAATTGTGAATTCTAGGGATGTTGGATAAGGGACTGGGTTGTGTGTTGATGCAGAAAAACTATAACTACCCAGATCTATCGTTAGCAAATATTGTCTTTTTTGAGCTTTCCTTCTCGAGCTTCCCCTCAAGGCTTTAAAACGCGTTTGCTAGGGGAAGGTTTCCACACCCTTATAAATGGTGTTTTATTCTCCTCCCTAACCAATATGGGACACTCGGTTAAAAACTCAAAATTAAAGACCAAGGTCCTCTCAATAGAACTATGCAAGAACTTATAGCTCAAGAACAAAGCCTAAGAACCTAAGATCAAGAACATGACAAGAAATGAGTGTGCTGCCCTAACATCCACTATAGATACGACTGAGAACCTCAAATAGACTACTTACTAAGTTTTTGTACTCACTCTATATTTTCCATGTTTGATAGGTTATAAAAAAGAAACTGATCCAGAATGGAAGCAGATCTGGAGTAGGTGCTATATAGAGCCACAGTTTAATGTTTTACATTATTTTGTTTGCAGAGCCCACCGTATTCAAGCTATTAAACTTTATTTTAGATTTGTAAATAAATTTATATTTATCTTTTTTTAACGCAAAATTTTTTTATTGTATTTTACTGTCCTCCTTTTATGTTTTCAAGTTTTTAGTTAGTCCCGACTTCTTAAAATTGGGTCTTGACTAAAATGGTATGAGAGCAAAAGTTTTACTTAGTCCCGCTCAAGAAACGCTATGCCGCAATCAGGTATGTACACCTTTAAGGCTTATAAGTTACTTACACCTTTAGGGTTACTTATAAGTTAAAGACTCCAGGTAACCTTAACAACTCAATGACAAGTAATTACCCTAAACCTAAAGTTTCACGAGAAAATAATTAAGGTTATAAACCTCTCGAGAGTACTTGCATGGATTAAGGAAGACATTGAAAGGCAAAGAAATGACTTAAGACCCTAAGAATCCACCAATATGTCTCGTACGATAAGGAACAAAAAGGACCTCTAAGATACAACCTTGAAAGAACAAAGTTGATTATGTCGAGGCTTATTGAGCATAAGGACGAAGATAAGTCTTAAGATGTAAGGTAATACAAGGAAGACTTGCCTTCCCCACAAAAGACGTTGAGAATTTTGTCAAGATGAACAAATGTCAAAATAAATACATGACCTCAAAACATAAGTTAAGAACTAAAGGACGAAAGGACAATTATAAGAACAAGCCAAAGAAGGACAAACTTTAAAGGAACTAAGGAAAGAATTAAGAGACCCAAGAAACGTTAAGGGGCCTCGGGAAGAATTTTTCAGTTCTCTATCAAAGAATTATAGGGAGTCGAGTCATTTGAAAAAAAAAAGACCTGATTTCTTATTTGTTATGGAGAAGAAATTTCAAGATGAAAAAAAAAATAATTTAAAAACATAAAAAAAAAAAAAAAAAAAAAAAAAAAAAAAAAAAAAAACTGACCTATGGAGGGTCCTACCCTGATTTCGGCTCTCATACATGCTACTACGATGGTAGCAGTGAGAATTTTTCTTGTCGCTCGGCTTCTTCTGCTTTTCGTAGTAATACCTTACATCATGAATCTAATAGCTTTTATAGGTATAATAGCACGACTATTTGGAGCTACTTTAGCTCTTGCTCAAAAAGATATTTAGGGAAGTGTAGCTTATTCTACAATGTCTAAATTGGGTTTTATGATGTTAACTTTGGGTATAGGGTATTGAGTTGCTTTATTTCATTTGATTACTCATTTTTATTCAAAAGCTTTGTTGTTTTTAGGACCTCAGTCCATTATTCACTTAATGGAATCGGTTGTTGGATATTCTCTAGATAAAAGCCAGAATATGGGTCTTATGGAGGGTTTAACTGCACAAAATTGTTCACATCTTAAACTTCAATCGTTGGATAGAGCTGAAATTTGAGTATGTTAAATTGAACGGGTGATATTCAAACCAAGATTGGTAGAACCCTCATCAGAGTATATATTTTCAACGGTCTATCTAGAAACTTCAAATTAAATTTCAACACGTCCTTGAATGATTAAAGGCGGTACAAGCTTCATCAAAAAATAAAAAAGTTGTAGGCAATGATTTGGTACAAGAATCAAATGATGAGAATTCCTATAGCTCGAGAAACAAGCCTTTAGATTTTGGGTATTCTTTCCTCATATTTCTTCTGAATTCGAGAGTTACGGTATACAATTTTTTCTCAAACCAATTCCTACGCCTTCAAAATGAGTTTTTCAACAAGTTTCTTGAAGGATTCAAGAGCTTCGAAGTGTTCTAAATGTATTCCACCTCCATTGATAGTCAAGACATCAAAACTCAAAATGCAATCGGAGGCTAGAAGCAAATTTTCTTTCTACCTATGCCAAACGCTTCCTGAGATGATAAGAAGTATTTTTCATGCAAACCATGAAAACTAAAGAGGTCAAGTACGAGGGTAATTGAAGGAAACTCCAAATTCTTCATCCGTGAGTAAAAGATGTCATGAAAAAATCGTAATCCAAGGTGGTGAAGAAATCATGAGCTAAGGTGGTCTCTATCGAGTTGCCAAAGAAATATTGATTCCCCTTGAAAAAAATGTATAAAGAAACATGAAACCTTGCTCCAAGAACATAATAGATATCTCAACATAACTATCTAAGTACACTTTACGAAATTATCACCAAAGAAAAATGGAAAGCCTCATTTAAAAGTAGCACTCAACTACCGACCGTCGAAAAAAAATAAAAAAAAAATAAACATCTCATCATTGGTATTTAAAACTCTCACACCAATAAACACGGTCAAAATTTCAACTGGATTGGACCATAGATTAACGCATTAAAGTTTCAACACAATTGATACTAAAGTTCACAATTGATACTAAAGTTAAGATAACATAGACCCACATGGGCCCTTGGCTCGTAAAGTGAGAAAAAGTACCTATTAGGTAACATGATAATAAATAATTTTATATTTTTCTTATTTTATAACCATTTTTTTAGAAATGAAAATGAATTTAATTTGATTAATATATATAAATAAATAAATAAAAAAAGAAAAAACATGAGTTTCAATATTATCTTTTCCCCTCGAAAATGGAGTAAAGAGACAAAGGGAGAATCTGTGTCTCAAAATCACGGGTCCTATTCCTACCGCTAAACCCCACCACTCCCACACCTTTAAATCCCATGATTGAACCAAACCTACGGTCTGGTCGGTCACCTACTAAAAAGACAACTTAGGCTTCTGAGGGTAATTCCGTCATTTCACAACCTTGTCTGAAAAATCCAAAAAAGAAAAAAAAAAAAAAACAAGATATTAAGGGAAGCATGTCAGTTCCTGTAGTCTCCGAAAAGATGCGACATGGTCAACGTCAAGTCATCGTAACTTTGTAATGCCCTCAACTCTTAATTATTCTTTTTAGGCTAAAACACATTATCTCTAACTTTATTTTTGAATTCGAAATTATTAGAACTAAATGTTTATTTTTCTTTATAACTTATTAATTATAAATTTTAGTAAGTTGTTGTTGAAGGAAATGTTGCTGGAGTTAAATCGAATTGGAAGTGTCGACGTGCGTTAAGAACAGTGAGGTTTATAGCTTTGCACCGACTTTGGATGTGCTTTTGTTTATTCGGTGGTTGATTATAAATTAGAAAAATATTTTTGTAAAGGTGGATAAAAACTCTATAATTTTGGTGAAAGAATCAAGTCGATTTGAATTTTGTATGAGAAGTTATGAAAATCCAAAATAAATAGAAAAGAATTGAAAACTCAATGGAATCTTATGTCAGGTATCGAGAGGTGGAATGTTGTAGGCGTAGCGCTTGACACGTGTTGTGTTGTAGCAGTTAGTGCAACGCTTCTGACATTTGGTGGTTATGCATTGCTTGGATCCAACCTGCACCCGTGAACTGGCTATGGTTTAGCTTGTGAACCAAGGTGCGACTCGATCCGCCAACCTGACACGACCTGAATTGCAATGTGCTAGTTTGTGTGCGTCACGTGTCTCGATGTCATAAATCATGAGAATTCTTACGCAGTCGAGGATCGAATGCACGCCGCATGAGTTGAATTGCCAAATTAATATACACGTCGCGTGAGTTGAATAGTCACGTAGACTTTAGACAAGTAATGCTAGTATGCGGGCGTCCCTTACCCTGAGTGGGTAGAATAAACATGTTTAGGACTGCATAAGGACAATTTTTTATTATAAATACATTGTATTTATAATGTGAAAAATTACCATTATGCCCCTAGGATAAGATTCCAAAAAGGAGGTTGTTTTATGTTTTATTCAAAATTAAAAAGAGAATATGCATGATTGGAATATGAGTGGGACAATATAGATGAGTAAGCTACGAAAGATGTAAGAAATTACTAAAATGCCCCTGTGATGAGATTTATGATAAATGTTGTTTTAGAAATGCTTTCCATTGTGTTAGAAATTAGGACGGACTATTATGATATGTGCTTTAGAAAATTGATTGGTGTTATCTCCTCGTTGAGCTTGTTTGTCTGCATGAATGTTAACAGAATACCTCCATAATAAACTTGTACCAATGTTTAGATAATGTATAACATGCTCTAGATGATTATCCTGCTTCCCCTCAAGGCTTTAAAATGCGTCTACTAGGGGAAGGTTTCCACACCCTTATAAAGGGTGATTTGTTCTCCTCCCCAACCAATGTGGGACATCACAATCCACCCCCCCTTCGGGGCCCAGCATCCTCGCTGGCACTCGTTCCTTTATCCAATCGATGTGGGATCGCCCTCAAACCCACCCCCCTTTGGGGCCCAGCATCCTTACTGGCACACCGCCTCATGTCTACCCCCTTTTAGGGAACAGCGAGAAGGCTGGCACATCGTCTGGTTCTGGCTCTGATACCATTTGTGATGACCCAGATCCACCGCTAGCAGATATTGTCCTCTTTGGACGGATTGTGATGTCCCACATTGGTTGGGGAGGAGAACAAATCACCCTTTATAAGGGTGTGAAAATCTTCCCCTAGTAGACGCGTTTTAAAGCCTTGAGGGGAAGCCCAAAAGGGAAAGTCCAAAGAGGACAATATCTGCTAGCGGTGGATCTGAGTCGTTACAAAATGCCTAGATGCTCCTAACAACCTATTAAACCTCCACAACATCCAAGAACAACAAAGGTAGCTCTCCAAGTCATTAGCAGTATGTACGATTTCTCCAAGCCATCAAGGTAGGCACAAGTCAGTCAATGAGGTCCGGACCTTTGAAGATGGTTAAATAGGTATGTTGTATAATGATGGCATCATTGAAATTAATTCCATAATTATTTTATTACAAGGACGTGCGCGCATCAACTTCACACACCACTAAATTCAATCAACTTGGAAGCCAAAGTCACTTGCTTTCATTAACCTTCATTAAAATCTATTTGAAATTTAAAATTTCTCAAGTAAAAAAAGCATTTCAAATAACCTTATCCAAATAAAATACACGGATAACATGGTTTAAGTATTGGCTCGACACAACTCAATACAGATGGATAACATGGTTTCAAATAACTTTATCGAACTAAGTCATCGTCGGCTCAACACAGCTCGACTCGTTATCTCATATTGGCTTGGTGATTTTCTTTCGGCTTAGGTGGCTCAAACGACTTAGATTTGAGTTATAGGACCATATTTTACCATTTTGGACTATCTCGGTGCCATTTTTGACATTTCTAGAAGCATTTGAGGTTAGTATGACCACTGTTTGATCAATTTATATTATTTTTTAGCCAAAAGTAGACAAGTTGAATCGTTTATTATGCCTTAACCCAATTTCGTGGACTCACGTAGGTTGAACTGGATTACAAACCTACTGGATTACAAATGACAGAGGACTAGCATAAGGATAAATTAGTGACTTCAGCTTAGACCAACCAGGTAAGTGACTATACTATTGCCTTAGTTGGATGAATTGTTTGAAGTATGCACGTGACTCGCCTTGTGGCCCTTGCACATGTCGTGCCTTGTGATTGTTGAAGGCCTCTTTGTAATATTATTGTTGTGATGTGAGTATGTCATGCAATGGAGCACAATATATTATGTTATGCAATAGTTATGAGATAAACTATGTTATGGAATATTCCATTGACACGTTACACCATGTGGAATTGTGCTATCTAATGCAAAATGTTATACCATGTTATACATTGCATATGATATGAAATGAACAAAGGTATAACACTTTGCATAACATAATTTAATCATTTCATGTCATCTCATAATGCATAACATGATTTAAGCTATGGGGACCTCACACATCTTGTATGTTCACGAGCATCAAGATACTTTCTTGCCATGATTAGTACAGACACATACACTACGATGTTATGATAAAATATTGTGTACACCATAATACTATTCAAGCTCCTTTCCCTTTGAGCGTTTTCAGTAACGTGAGTGTAGACTAGCTAAAGGCAAGGCCTAAGGAGTACGTATACGAGCTCACCTAGGATTCATGCACGTGAGTGTGGAGTACTACAAATTCTAAAATATATATTTACTAACAATTAATATTTTATTTAAAAATTATTCTTAAAATTAATTTTTTTTTATTAATATCTTTAATATTTTTAAAAAAATTTAATGGAAAATACTGAAACTTGTAAGATGGCACTGTTTTCAAAAATATAATGACTGCATATGATTGGGTCCACATAAGCATAAAATCCTACTCCGATGAAACTCATCTCTCCGACGTGTCTCCCTCCTCCCACACCCCAAACGGACATAAATATTACTTTATTTTATTATATATATATATATATATATATAAACAAATTCCATTATCTTTGCTTTCCAAATGTTTTCTTGTTTTCTTTTTCCATTTCCAAAAAATAAATAAATATATATATTTTTAAATAATTTTTTAATATTTCAGTTTTGTTTTCGTCTTTGACTCTGTACTTTTTATTTCTTTTTTTCTTTTTTTTTTTGACAAACTTCAGACTCAGATTCTCTCTCTTTTTTCTCTCTCCTCCGTCCGGGACTCCATCGTCGGCACGTTTTCCGTCGACTAATCTCTTTTCTCCCCTATCATTCTGGCGGCTTGCCGTTGAACTTCTTCTTTTTTTCGGTAGACTCTCTGTTTCTTGGCCGGAGACTTGGAGTAGAGGTCTTGCGGTTTGGTTTTTTAGTTACTTGGAATGGAGGTGCTGGGGTTTTGCTATTGCAGGTGATTGATAGATCTTAGAAGCTTTGGAGGATGGGAGAAATGGTGGTTTTCTTGAGAGAGATGGTTTGGTGTGTGTTGTAATGGTCGATGTTCGTGTATGGATGAGTTAGTCGGTGTAGATGATGACCGGACCTCAGGCTACTTTTCGGCGAGGGTGGTGGCTGTTCGGTGAATTTCTCACATTGAATGGCAGATCTTGTTAGCTACGGGAATGCCAACCGTGACATTGAGCAGGTCTTGATTCTTAATCCTCTGTTTCAACATTATTGTGGAAACACAGTCTGTTGTTTTGCTTTGAATTCTTTTTTCCTTTTTTGTTTCTCTTTTTGAAGCTGGCTGGTTTACTGTTCAAATTCTAGGGGAATTTTACCTTCTAATTTGGTTCGTAACTGATGTTATCCGTTACTACTTAGTATACCTCTTTTTTGAGCCAAATTATTTTCCTAGTGCAATGCGAGTTTTTCGTAAGCATTTCCTGCAAATGTGCACTTGTGGTGACTACACGGTGGATTTGGGATCCTCTATATAGAATTTTTTTCCTCATTATGTCCTTCCTTTTATGTCTTTCGAGTCATACCAATATGGGAAGGGAAAAAGTTACAGAATATAAGTTAATTGGAAATAATTCAAGCGGCCCTGTTTCTTTAATGCTTCGTTATCAATTGAGAAAGTACAGAAAGGAAAATAGGTTATCCGCTGTGTTTGATAGTCGATTAATGATTAGATGAACTTATACTGGTAACTTCGTATGTTATGAAAATCTCTTGTTTTCCGCAATGCCAATGCAATCTCCTTCCAGTTGATGATTTTCGGTGAAAGAACTGTGTAAAATTTAATCATTTTCTTGAGTATTGGGGCTCACATTTTAGTTTATTTTGGTAATGGACAACATGTATAATTTTACTAACCTTGAATCACTTTTTATTCCATACTTCTATAATTTTGAAAGGTCTAATATCTTTGCAGGCACTAATTGCTTTGAAGAAGGGTTCTCAACTCCTCAAGTATGGTCGTAAAGGGAAACCAAAATTTTGTCCATTTAGACTTTCTAATGTGAGTTTGATTTAACTATTATTATGATTTCTTAAACATTTTGTTATTGGCATTTATTTCCTGCCATTCTTATTTCCTGGTAGACTAGGCAGTTACAAATTGGAATAGTTGGAGATATTTATGACTTTATAGTCTCAATGACAACACAAGTGAAGTCTAGGCCAACATGAACATAGTTTAGTAGTTAAAGCATCTACTCGTTCAAAAAAAAAAAAAAAAAAGAGAGAGTCCATACCTGATGATGAAGTTGATATTGAAAAGAAAAATCAGAAACTTATGCAAAGCTCAAATTCCTACCCTCCATCTCCCTCAAGAGAGAGAGGAAGGAAGAGGAAGGGTATTATTGAGTGCTCTTACATCATGCATTCATGTTAGTGATTATCATCTTATGTGATATGCTAAGACGCAAATGCTTGTATGGTGAGTGTATTATTTTATATTTTTATGTTTTTTAAAATTACATTTTTAGCTGCTTTTACTATATATACCAGTTTAGTTTTTCTAATTTAATAGTTCAATAATTGTCTCTATATTTCTTTTCAAGCTTTTATCGGTAGGGGTTGATAAAACTAGTATGATAAACTATTTGTAGGTGTGACAAATAAATTCATGATGTTACATTTTTTTTTTAATGATTTGGGGTTTGACAAGTTAACTAATTGAAAATTTTGACTCAAGATCAAGTTTTAATCTTAAAGCACTAATTTGATTGAAAATTATCAAGGGTTCTAGGGTTAATCTCAATTTGGAACATAATCAATAATTGAGTTTTCATTCATTTTCTAAATAATTTTTTTATAGTATACAATTCAGGTAAGGTGGTGAGAATTCAAATGTAACAACAAGGGAGATCACTAATAATAACTTGATTAGTTGAGTTATGCTCAAGTTGGCCTCTAATGATTTAGACATTTGATAAAAACTTTAATCTAATAATGAATGCTACTGAAACTTACAGAGCATAGGGCTCAAATTAATTATTCATTTTTTTTGGAAATCATAATAAAAAAAGTCAAAACACACACTTAAAACATATGTTAACCTTTATGTTTCTACAACTTCACCTTCTAATCATGTGGAAGTCTTGTTGTGTTAGAACAAACTAGGTTATGCATTTTTTCATATGAATGCTAATAGATATTTAGTTCTAATATTTCTGACCTGTGTGCTGATGAGTAAGTCAACTTTAGTTTCATCAAATTGAAACATACATTTAGGTAAATGATATTTTAATTTAATCCTCAACCAAGTTAGATATTTGGCTATAAACAAACCAATAAATCATTGAGATCTAACCAACGAACCACCTGGAATAAACTTAATATATATTCAATCCCATCTACATAAAACCTAAATCCATCCACAAAACCAAGCGGTTAAAAGATATCAATGCAACAATGCAACAACTACCAGTAATGTTGAGTGAGAAACAACCTGGATCATCAGCTCAGTCCCTAAGTAATCATTCCCCAATCCACAATAGTGTCCAAGTTTAGGTCTAAATCTCCTAAAGATATCAACTCAACTAGTGAAGTGTCATTTTTACCAATTGTTCAAGTTCAAATTTTAATTTGACACTATTAAAAATTTAAATTATTGCTCTTATTATATTTGGGATAATAAAGAAGGGCACGAGAAAGACCCAACTTCAAAGGAGTTACATTAAACTTCTCCTTTGGACCTAAGAGATGTAAAGCTGTAAGAATGATAAAAGAAGATTCAATTTACACCAAGAAAGAGCAAGGAAAAGAACTTTGTCAAAGAAAATCGAATAGAATCTTTCATTGGATCTTGATTTCTCTCAAGCCAAACCGACGACAAAAAGGCACAAACTAAGTTCTTCCAATGGATCTCTTTCGTGTCATTGAAAGGATGGCCCAAGAGGATAGTTCTCAGAGGATTATAAGGATCATCTGGGAGGGCCACCAACCAGCTCCAAGTTGTCATCATGTTTATTAAAAATTAATTTGACTAACTAAACTAACTATAAATATAAATAATGATTCTTTTCCTAATTTTTATCATTCCTTCTTTATCTATAGTCACTTGATAGTTGATACTAGTTTATACAATGCCCAAGCAAATTCTATTGACAAACTTGTGCTTGGAAGCAAGCGTAAAGATCAAGGATAAGTTTTGTTGATTTAGCATGGCTGAAGTTGTCATAGATTTAACGAAGGAACGTTCATGTAGTAAATCGTAGTTAGCCACGCTTCAAGATTGTTGGTTGGAGGAGTTAAATATTTTCATGGAAGTTTCTCTTATGAAACTACCTTGAGATTTCATGAAAATCCTCTTCCCTTGGATGTTTTTTGTATGGGAAGGAGAGATGAACACTGAGCATTTGGAGGAGTATGGAAGGGTTGACATTTAAAAATGGTGAATTGGTAGGCGTGAGAGGGGTTTTGGAGGGTAATGCCTAACATTTGGAGGAGTATGGAAGTCTGGAAATATTAAAGAAGGGTGGTTTCCCTAGCAATAGTTGGTCAGCAGGGGTTTTCCCAAGAAAACTAGTGAATCTGCAGCTTGGTAGGTTGAATTTTGAAGAAGACGATTTGTTGAAAAGTGTAGGACGCAAAAGAATTAGAAGGGGAAGCAAAACACAAAACAAATAGTAACCAAAATATGTGCTATAGAAGCAATAAGTAAGTGGCCTCATTGGAACATTTAAAAGATATTTCCTTCAATTTCTTTCATTTTTTAAATGGATATGTGATAACAGAAGATGTATGCATAGCATGTGGGGCCCACTTGGGATTGTTTGTTTTAGTATATAATCTGATTGTTTATTGGAGCCAGTCTGTATGGAGAACAGGCACTCAATGTCTGATTTTATGCTCATATGTGTTAGCCTTTCCACGACTCATATGACTTCTATGTCACATTCATAGATTTTCAATGAATTGAAATTGCAGGATGAATCATCTTTAATTTGGATTTCAACTACTGGTGAAAAGAGTTTGAAGTTTGCTTCTGTATCGAGAATTATTCCTGGACAAAGAACTGTAAGATCTATGAAATTTTTAGTCTGTTTTACTTTCCTGATAATTGTCACCCTTTATATGATTTTTTGACGATATTGATCAAAGTTGATATGTGTGTACTTCAATTGTGTTAGGCCGTGTTCCATCGATATCTACGACCTGAGAAGGATTATTTATCATTTTCTCTGATTTACAACAATGGAAAACGATCTCTTGATCTGGTTGGTGATGAACAATCTTATTGTTTGTAGTTAAGAAGTCATTTTTCTATTTTTTTTCTCCACCTTTAAAAGTAATTGGAACATGTTCTGACTTTCCAGATTTGTAAGGATAAAGTCGAGGCTGAAATTTGGATAGCGGGCTTGAAAGCATTAATAGGTTCTGGTGACGGTGGGCGTTCCAAAATTGATGGATGGAATGACGGGGGCCTCTATCAAGATGTAATCTGCCTACTTGAAATTGTTTAATTGTTAAACATGCATGCTCTAAGTGTTCAATAATTTTAAACAATTTGCACATTTTAGTTGGGAAAAGCTCATGGAGACTATCATGATTGACTCTCTGATTACAAATCTACTCCTATACTAATGATGAATGAAAGCTTTCATTGTTCTTTTATGTATGGAAGATAAGTTGTCATTTAATAGGAGTGTAGTACTGTTGTTATGTGAGTGGGTTTGGGATGTTGTCTAAAATTTACTGCATTTGTTTCTGAGTACTAAAAAACCAATGAGCTGGGATGTTTTTTAAAGCTTTGGTCATAACCTGAAAAATCCAAGGAACTTTTGCAATCCATAATTGTTGCCCTTCTCATGTTTGCGAGATGTTAATTATTTTTAATGCAATTGAGATTTATGTCACTGAACCATTGGGTCTAGGATGTTTGCCTAAGTGTATTGCATTTTTATAACTGAATGCAAGATTGTGCTTGCTGTCATTTCTCTTGCTGTTAGCTTCAGAATTTCAGGTGCTCTAGTTTCTTTTAGATGTATGCTTATGCCATAAAAAGTCATTACAAATTTCTCTTGTTTATTCCTTTATCAATGCTCTTGAATTTATTTCAGGACAGCAGTGACTTAACTTCAAGTAGCCCAAGTGACAGCTCCAATAGTGTCACTAGAGATATTAGTTCTCCTGAGGTCTGTGTTAATTTTAGTCCAAATAAATCTCCAACGAGTGTTAGGTCCGAGAACTCTACAAGGTCACATGTGCCTTTGAACCAGACAAATATGCAAGCAAAAGGAACTAGTTCAGATATTTTTCGAGTTAGTGTTTCAAGTGCTCCTAGCTCCTCCAGTCATGGCTCTACACCAGATGACTGTGATGCTCTAGGAGATATATACGTATGGGGTGAGGTTATTAATGATAATTTGATGAAGCCTGGGGCTGATAGAGCTGTTAACGTGAGCTCAAGGACAGATGTGCTACTTCCGAAGCCACTAGAGTCCAATATTGTTCTAGATGCACAACATATAGCCTGTGGAGTCTGGCATTCTGCCATTGTCACGAGACAGGGGGAGGTCTTTACTTGGGGTGAGGAATCTGGAGGAAGGCTTGGCCTTGGAATGGGGAAGGATGTAACACAACCTCGTCTTGTTGAAGCATTGGCAGCAACTACAATTGATCTTGTAGCATGCGGAGAGTTCCATACTTGTGCTGTTACAATGGATGGGGAACTTTATACATGGGGTGATGGTGTACATAATGCCGGGCTTCTTGGGAATGGAACTAATGTCAGCCATTGGGTGCCAAAGAGAATCTCAGGTATCCTTGAGGGGCTTCAGGTTGCAACTGTAGCATGTGGTCCGTGGCATACTGCATTGCTCACATCTATGGGGCAACTATTCACATTTGGAGATGGTACTTTTGGGGTTTTGGGTCATGGTGACAAAAAAAGCATTTCATATCCGAGAGAAGTAGAGTCTTTATCAGGCTTGAGGACAATTGCTGTTGCATGTGGAGTGTGGCATACTGCTGCTGTGGTAGAAGTTATTATGACACAATCTAGTGCAACTGTCTCATCAGGTAAATTGTTTACATGGGGTGATGGGGACAAGAATCGTTTAGGACATGGAGACAAGGAACCCCGGCTTAAACCTACATGTGTTCCATCACTAATTGACTACAATTTTCATAAAATTGCTTGTGGGCACAGCATAACTGTTGGATTGACAACATCAGGACAAGTTTTCACGGTTGGAAGTTCAGTTTATGGTCAGCTTGGAAATCCCCATGCTGATGGGAAGCAACCATGCTTGGTGGAAGACAAGCTTTTCAGGGAGTTTGCTGAAGAGGTTGCTTGTGGTGCATATCATGTTATGGTACTTACCTCCAAAAATGAAGTTTATACATGGGGAAAGGGTGCAAATGGGAGGTTAGGCCATGGAGATGTTGAGGATCGGAAATCACCAACTTTGGTTGAAGCTTTGAAGGATAAGCATGTTAAAATCATTGCTTGTGGTTCTAACTACTCCGCAGCTATCTGTCTTCATAAATCATTATCAGGTACAGAGCAGTCACAATGCTCTGCTTGTAGACAGGCATTTGGTTTCACAAGGAAAAGGCACAATTGTTACAATTGTGGGCTTGTGCACTGCCACTCGTGTAGTTCCAAAAAAGCATTAAGAGCTGCACTGGCTCCTACTCCTAGGAAACCTTATCGCGTATGTGATTCTTGTTTTTCCAAATTGATTAAGGCATCAGAATCTGGAGTTAATTACCGGAAGAACGCTGTACCTCGCCCATCAGGTGAGAACAAGGACAAGGTGGACAAGAGTGACGCAAGACCTAAAGCAGCACTTTCCAATATGGATCTGATAAAACAACTAGATAGCAAAGCAGCCAAGCAAGGGAAGAGAACGGATACATTCTCTGTTGTTCGCCCCACTCAAGCACATACTCTTCTGCAACTCAAAGACGGTCCAAACGCTGCTGATATTCGGCGACTAGCTCCCAAGCCAATTCCTATGGCTAATGGAGTAAATTCCAGATCTATGTCACCTTCGTCAAGGAGATCTAGTCCACCAAGGTCTGCTACACCTGTCCCTACAGCATCAGGACTTTCCTTCTCCAAAGGTATAGCTGATAGCTTGAAGAAAACAAACGAACTTTTAAATCAAGAGGTTCTCATGCTGCGTGCACAGGTAATGACCTGATTCCTTGTATTGCCAGTTTCCTTTCACTTCAAATTGTAAAACGGTAAGGATGCATAGGTTGCTATAGTTAAATCTGTACGGCACTAAATTATGTTGTTTATCTTTCTCTAAACCTTTAGGTTGAGAGCCTAAGAAAGAGATGTGAACTTCAAGAGTTACAACTTCAGAAGTCGGAGAAGAAAGCACAAGAAGCTATTGCCTTGGCTACAGAGGAATCTGCTAAATCCAAAGCGGCAAAAGAAGTTATTACATCACTAACTGCTCAGGTTTGTCTCAGATATGCAGTCAATATCTTTAGTGTTCGAGTATCACATCTCTATGCTTTGTCATTATTATATTTTCATGAAGCATGATGGTCTATTTTGACCTTTACTGTTATGTATGAACTGTTCCAAAAATGGCATCTTGATATTGTATGTATGAGTATGCTTTGCCTTGCAATTTTTTTTTTTCTGAATCCTTAAAATGCTGAGACTAGGTTCCTTTAGATGGCTGATTTTGCAATAAAACTAGTTCTGCTCTCTCATTTTTCGTCTTTCAAACTGGTACACTCCAATCGTTGATCATTATTTTGCTTAGAGATGTTCTATGCAAACTAAACATCTTTACATTGACTGACTGTAATTCTCATCAAGTTCTACTAATACTATTTCCAGATTAAAGATATGGCCGAAAGATTACCCGATGGAGTAAAAATGAGCCTTCCTGGAAGTAACGACTCTGAAAACATGAGACCCTTCTATCTTCCAAATGGTATGGATCAAAATGGTGCACGCCATTTGGCTTCCAATGGAGAGCGTCAATCAGAATCTGATTCACACAGCTCTGTGTCTTTGGCTTCTTCAATGGCAACTGACTATTCCTTAAGTAATGGATTTCAAGGTACACCTAATTCATGTGGAGAATTCCCTGCAAGTAATGAAAATAACTCATCCATGGAGCTCGGGCAATTTACCTCTGATGGAATGGACGACGATTCAGATGTTAGACTGTCTTATGGTCATAGAGGGGTTTGGGAAAGCCGCAGCAGCAGCATGTCGGAGGGAGCAAATAGCTCGGGTCCTTTACTAGATAGTGAGAGTAACACGAGATCTAGAAGTTCTGCGTTGCCAAGTAATGACAATCAAGTTGAAGCTGAATGGATTGAACAATATGAACCTGGCGTCTATATAACTTTGATGGCACTTCGTGATGGAACTAGAGATCTTAAACGAGTTCGCTTCAGGTAAATAAAGTTTCCATAAGCTTATCTTATTTTGGAAAGTGTGTTTGTTTTCTCCTCATTTCTTTACCATGAGTTTCCTCTTTCTTAAGTAAACATTTGAATTGTTTATAAAATTATAAAAACAAAAACTTCATTCTTGATTTTGAAAACATTTGTGAAAAGTTTGATAGGGAAAAAGAAAAAAAAAAAAAAAAAAAGAAATCCATATGGGTAGAATTAGTGTTTATAAGTTTACTTTTAAAATCAAATGGGGAAAATTGTTATGAATGAAGGTTAAAATTTTCCAAATGTGCTCGACGTATCTGTTGCCACACAATGGTCTGTTTTGTAATGGCTTAGTTTGATCTGAGATGCATCCTTAATTGCTGAAACTAACTAATTTGTTTATGGCTGATGCAAATCCATATGCAGCCGAAGACGATTTGGGGAGCACCAAGCAGAGAGTTGGTGGTCAGAAAACCGCGACAAAGTTTACGAGAAATATAATGTTCGTGGAGCTGAAAAATCCTCAATTTCTTCAAATCCGGCATGAAAGGCAGAGGAAGATGCAATTGAAAGGGGATTTGGGTCTTAGATGTTGTGGGTTGATGAGCAGATGGGGGAGAATTAGGTATAAGGAAAGTGGTCAACTTTCAGTCATTTCATTGTTCTGTCAGTTTCTTCGTTGTTTCACCTCCTTTGATGAGCAGATGGGGGAGAATTATTCTCTCTCTTTCAATTAATTTATGGGTGGTTGTGCCCATTTTCATATATGTTTTACTACTTGTAGTGTATATAACATGACTAGCGAGTTAAGGGGCAGAGGAAGAAAGTTTTTGTTCGTGTTTGTGTTGATATACATACAGGGACAAAGCTTTTGCCAGCAGTCTCATTAAACACACCTATGGGAGTTACGGCTAAGGGTTTAAATTTTGATGATTTCACAATATCATAAATGTTTTAAGAAAACAGTTTATAAATGATTTAAAATTATAAATAAACATCTCAGACAAGTTAAATTTCTTAAATGACATGTTTTAAAGCTTAGTGATCCATTTACATTAAAAGTTTAAAATCTTTAAACATGGTTCAAGAATTAAATAGACACAAGCTACACAAATTTGAGAGGTGAGGAATCAAATTTGTAATTTATTTGAGAGTTGAGGAATCAAATTTGTAATTTATTTGAGAGTTGAGGAATCAAATTTGTAATTTATTTGAGAGTTGAGGAATCAAATTTGTAATTTATTTGAGAGTTGAGGAATCAAATTTGTAATTTAACCACATTTCTCTGGTATGGTCTTGGGTGTGTCTTTCTCTTTGATCCACAACTGTTGAAACCTAGATTGCAAGACCCAATTTGACTCAAAACAACAACATGAATCAAAACAACACCATGAATGCAAAGAAAACAGTTGAAAATGAAGGCAAATAAGTAAAAATTGCAACCCCAAAGGTTCAAACAATTAAAAGTTTTGGAAACAAAAATATGAGAATTTGAACACAAAAGAAAAGACTGGACGGACAGCCACGAGACATGCATTCCTTTGTGACAATCCACACTTTTTATCACGCCCTCTCTTGACCCGACGCCTCACGCACCTGAAAAAAAAGATAGATGAGTATAAAAATTATATCCACTAAGCCACCTAGTGTTAGGCTATGGAGCCTGATACTTATTTATAGCTTGTTCAACGGTTATATCCGGTAAAGCTATATTTGGTAAAGCTATATATAGTAAAGCTATATATGGTAGATGGCTAAATCTGGTAAAGCTATATATAGTAAACTATACCATATATATATCTAGTCCGGTAGAGCTTTGAAATGTACTTTTCTATTCTCTGTACTCTCTCTTGTTGTACATACCTGAAGTCATCAATACAAAATCCTTTTAGCCAGAGTTTTCCTTGCAACTTTTTTCTATCCCATTCTTTGTGTTCATCTAGATCGAGCGTGTGCGTTGTTGTGCGATCCTAACAATGGGTATCGATCCTAACACCTACTTGTAGGCTCTTGTCGCATCCTAAGTTTAATAGACAAACACATGCTTCTCATTGGCTTTAGGACGTCTGGTTCTAGTCTTAGCCCTTGGGGCTTCTATAGTTCTTCGTCCTTTCATTTAATACCTAAGAGTTTCTTATGTTGAGCTGTAATGATCGGTGTCTTTCTATGAAGCGCTACCTTTACATGGCTATCTGAAACTATATGGCATCTTACCTAGGGGTGTGCTAGTACCTCCTAGGCCTATGATAGTCCCCCTCATTGGGGGGCGTGACGCAAACCGTTCCATGCAGCTAATGGGTTATACGACGTGGGGACACATTTCCCATGCGAAACGACTAGGAGTAGTGAGAACTGATCAGGAACCCCTAGTGCTCCCACGAAGCTATAGATATCATTCACACAACTAGCAGCCTAAGAACACTTCTAAGGTACTTCGTTTGCCATGATGATCTGTTGGACTCCTAGGGAAGGGATAGATCTAAACTCAGTGACTTATCACTCTAACCATGAATCCCTAGGCTTATCATTATAACGATTCAAACATCATCATAGTATGCAAACAATGAACATTAACCTGGTGTGCAAACATCAAGAACTAGATACATCAGACACAGTTCATGCAAAATAGGCAAACATGCATAATGAGGCGATAACATCCATCCGCACCCGGAACACAAAGTTTACAATTTTTCCATCCTTCGTTCAACATGCATAAGCGGAAGCTTATACCATGGTTAACTTTTCATAGTACATACATTATGCCACCTAAGCTCATAACATGGAAAAATCTAGTCAACTAAGGTAATTAATCTAGCGTGCATGCATGCATACCATAGCGATTCCTACAGGTATTTATTCCTAAGTTCCATGTGGTGACTTACATGGTTAATGCGTGCCCTTTCGCTAGGGTTTCGATGGATGTAGGGTGTCTGAAACTATTGATTTTAATCAATTAGGTCCCTATTCACATAAAAACATGGTTAGAATTGGAATTCGGATGAAAATCGGGCAAACAGAACTCGAACGGGTCAAACAAGGCCTTACACGGGCCGGCCACGCGTTGTCACATACCGAGAAAACCCCTGCTCATGGGTGGCACGCATGAGTACCACGCGCGGTTCGTAAAGGATAGTCTCAGATCTTTAAATATTCAAGGACTCACCTTGCAAACTTCTCTCTGTTCTTGATGAAGTTTCGCGGCTGCTCCTTCTTGATTCTCCCCACCCTTCCTTCTAACTTTCTTTTTTTTTACTAGCCACTATTAGAATTCACTTGGACCCCTATAATAGATAGAGGGGAAAAACAACTTTCTTTTTTTTTTAAGCATTATAAACTCTTCCCTCATCAGGAACTTTCGTCCATTAAAGTTGGCATCTCTTGGAAGAGTACAGGATAGACTCTCTTCACGTTCTCTTCTCATTTTCAGGTTGCCTCTTCCTCACAATGGTTACCCCATGAGACCTTCGCCAAGGGAATGACTTTGTTACACAATCGCTTGGCGTCTCGAGCCAAAATTCTGCTAGGTTTCTCCTCGTAAGATAGATCTTCTCGAAGATGAAGCGTTTCATGTTCGATCACATGAGTAGGGTCTGGAGTGTACTTTCGCAGTATGGACACGTGGAACACATTGTGTATGGCGGAAAGTTCAGTGGTAGGGCAATTATGTAGGCCACGACCCCAACTCTCTTCAGAATCTCGAAGGGGCCTATGATCCTTGGGCTCAATTTTTCATTCTTTTCGAACCTCAACATCCCCCTCATAGGGGCTACCTTCAGGAACACATAATCACCTGCCTCGAATTCGAGGTCCCTTTTATGTAAATCTGCATAGCTTTTCTGTCGGCTCTGTGCGGTGAGTATTCTCTACTTGATTTTATGCACCGCTGTGTTGGTGGCCTGAACCAGCTTTAGTCTCAGTAGTTGCTGTGTGCCTACCTTTTCCCAAAACACCGGTGTTTGGCACCTACACCCATACAGTGCCTCGAAAGGGGCAATCTGGATGGTCGCTTGATAACTGTTATTGTAGGAAAACTCCATCAGAGGCAGATGTTCGTCCTATCACCTAGAGAAATCTATGACATAGGCTCGCAATATATTTTCTAAGATCTGATTTAGCCTTTCAGTCTGTTCGTCCGTTTGAGGATGAAACACTGTACTAAACCTTAACTGAGTTCTTAGTACTTTCTGGAGACTTTTCCAAAACTAAGAGGTGAACCTGGTGTCCCGGTCTGATACTATGGACACTGGTACTCCGTGTAGGTGTACTATCTCCCTGATATATAACTGAGCCCACCGATCCACTTGATATGTGGACTTGCCTGAAATAAAGTGATCTGTCTTGGTTAGTCAATCTACAATCACCCAGATCGCGTTATAACCCTGCTTAGTCTTGGGCAAACCCATGATGAAGTCCATACAAATTGCTTCCCATTTCCACTGAGAATATTCAAGGAATGTAGCAATCTTGCTGGACACTGTCTCGGGGCCTCCACCAGCTGGCAGATCAAGCATCAGCTTACGAAATCTGCTATGTCCTTCTGCATCCCTAGCCACCAATAGCTCGTAAGCAGGGATGGACACTGACAGGGTGATCTCTAAGGGTTCCTTATCTAGGTGTGCTAGCTCTACGAATTCCTTATATATGAAAGAATGTGTAGAGCCTGAATCAAATAATACTAAGGACAAATGACCAAAATGAGTAGTGTACCCGTAACAATTGCGTCAGGCTTGTTCGCTTGCCTGACTGTGGTTGCATGGGCCTGATCTTGTATGCAGGTCGATTAGTGCACTGATAGTTCCTCTGAGGGCAATCTGCTGCAAAGTGCCCTACTTTGCCACATTTGTAGCATGCATCAGTTCCCGCAAAGTGCCCTGTTGCAAAGGACTTTTTTCTGCACCTGGGCTTTCCCCCGCTTATCAGTGTGGCCGCGGGGCCATCTACCAGTTCTGGGTGCCTCCGGTTTGTCTTATTCCCCTGAACTACGGTGTGGGGTGTCTGGGTTGATTCTACCTGTAACTTGTTGATGAGGATCGCCACTCTGAGGGCCTCTACATAACCTGAGGATGCTTGGGCTGCCACATGCCCCTTTAGATTCTCCCTTAGACTTGCAATGAATCGCTCGGTCTTTAACTCCTCAGTGCTGACATACGCTGGAGAAAACCTTGCCAGCCTATTGAATTCCAGATCATACTCCTCCACTGGCTTGTCACCCTGTTTGAGTTGAAGGAATGTTGCCTGCAATTTCATTACGGCAGTGACAGGATAATATTTGAGGAGGTATGCTTTTTTGAACTGGCACCAAGTGATGGACTCTCCATGCGGTGTAATAACCCTTTAAGCACCTTTCCTCTAGCCATGTGTTTTGCTGCAATAGGATCCACCTTGCCCCCGTTAAAGGTAGGTGGTTTATGTCTTTGGAAATTCTTCAGGTAATGGGATTCCATAGTCATAGTCCTTGAGTCTCAGTCCCTTGCACTGTTGTCTGATTAGCCACCAGCTCCTGCATCATTTGGGTCATCATGACCTGATTTTCCATTGAGGTTATGATGAATGTTTGTAGCACATCGAGTGTGGGCGTGGCTGACAGCTGGCTGGGTGTGATTGCTATATTAGTCGCTGGCACAGGTGGGACCTCCTCGGGGAGGGAATCAGTAGAGTCTGTATCAGAAAAGTCTTGAGCAGTAGGGTCTGTAACAAGTCTTGGGCAGTAGGGTCTGTATCAAGTCTTGAGCAGTAAGGTCTGTATCAAGTCTTGAGCAGTAAGGTCTGTATCAGACAAGTCTTGAGCAATAGGGTCCATATCAGGAAAATCTAGGTCCATTGCTCTTCTTCGGCCCATTCCAGTTCTTGGTGCCTGTGGTACAATTCTCTCGCTATCTCGGGGCATGTCTCTAACCTCCTTTTGAGGTTCATGTTGTTCCACTTTAGGTGTTGGAACATGGGTGACCTAAGCAACTTTTCTTCTTCTCCTTCTAAGTTTGAGCCCGACATAGGGTCCGCATCTCTATGGTGTCATTATCTACCAAAAAAAAATAATAAAATAAGGTTACAATTCATTCATAGCACATCGTCTAGGTAGTGCGCAATTATAACACAACAGGAAGTCATGATATATTCTTCAAACATTAACTTTGTCTCCTTATTTTAAACCCATGAGAATATCTAGCTGCGAGCGGCACGTGATTGATGGGCGTAGTCACAAAGGATACGATTCTCTATCCTAAATATCTATAGGACCTATGACCTAGTGCTCTGATACCAACCTTTCAAGACCCAATATTTTACTATGGGTCGTGATTCAAAACGACAACATGAATGCATAGAAAATACTTAAAAATGCATTAAGGCGAAATCATTTATTTCAAGTAAAAATTGCAACACAAAGGTTCAAACAATTAAAAATTTTGGGAACAAAAATATGAGAATTTGAATACAAAATAAAATACTGGACTGACGCCTCGAGAAATGCATTCCTCTGTGACAATCCACATCTCTGATCACGCCCTCTCTTGACCCGACACCTCATGCACCTGAACAAAAAAGATATAGCAGGGATGAGTATAAAGATTATATTCAGTAAGCCATCTACTTGTAGGCTCTTGTCGCATCCTAAGCTTAACAGACAAACACGGGCTTCTCATTGGCTCTAGGACGTCTGGTTTAAATCTTAGCCCGTGGGGCTTCGATGGTTCTTCGTTATTTCATTTAATACCTAAGAGTTCCTTATGCCAAGCTGTAATGACCGATATCTCTCTATGAGGCGCTACCTTTACATGGTTATCTGAGACTACATGACATCTTACCTACAGGTGTGCTGAGTGCCTCCTAGGCCCATGATATTCCCCCTCATTGGAAGGGACGTTGTTAGGTTTTGACAAAATAGAAGAATAACTAAGCCAGAAACATAAACCAGTTTGAAGTGACGATATTATTGAATATTGAACTTGGCTTTTATAGCTCTATAAATAACCATAAATAGAAACTAACGCTGTAAATAAATCTTAGAAAATATTTAAACTAAATATCTAAAAATACTCAAACTATTTTGACCTAATCAAATTCTTTTAACAATCCGTCCTTTGAACTTATTCTTCTTTGTCAACAATTACTTCTAGTTAGAAAAACTATGCATACCAAGTTCTTCACCCAACATCCGAAATGCTTCTAATTTTAGAGGCTTTGTCAAAATCCATTTAAATCACTAACTCCTCCCTTTCTATAAAATACACCATAATCTACCGTACCTTTCAAGTGCCTTAAAACCCTTTCAACTACTCCAAAATGTTGTTGTGTTGGTCATGCCATAAAACGACTAATCAAATTTACAACAAACATGAGATCAGGATGAGTAGCTATGAGATACATCAGACTTCCCACTATTTGTTTATACAAAGTTACATCTACTGTTGCACCATTTTCATCTTTGCCAATTTTCTGTCTTGGAACAATGGGATTACAAACAGAATTGTAATTCTCTATGCCAAATCGATTTAAAATGTCAGCAGCATACTTTCTTTGACATATTAAAATACCATCTATTTTTTGTATTACCTCTATTCCAAGAGACCTAAGTTAGTCATATCAAACTCTTTCTTCATGGAACGTTTAAACTCCTCCAATAATTATTTATCGTCTCCAATAAATAAAAGATCATCAACATAAATGCTTACAATAAGAATTTTACCTCCCTTCTTGTTGATGAAGAGTGTCTGCTCACTGTAACTGCTCCCTTCCTCCGTGATTTCCCCTTCTTCGTTTTCAGTAACTGTTTCAATTTTTTCAGCAACCGGTTCAGTCGTTTCCTCTGTGATTTCTCCTCCTTCGGCTGTGTTCTTATCAATTTCAATATTTTCTCCCTAGTCCAATTTTGTTTAACCTTCAAAAAATTTCCAATCTCATTCACGATATTCCTCGAAAGCTACATTACGACTTACTCCAAATAAAACACATGTTACACTTTTATCTTCAAGTTTGCTTCTCTTGGCATCTGGAATATGGACATGTCCCACACATCCAAAAACTCTGAAATAATCTACTGGTTTCAGTCCGCTCCAGTCTCTTCTGGTGTCATGTCTTTTATTGCAACAGTGGGTGTCGATTCAAAATGTGAATCATCCACTTGACTGCTTCAGGCCAGAAATTTTTAGGCACTTTCTTCTCAGCATAGTTCTTACCAAGTTCATCACAATGCGATTTTTGCGTTCGACCATTCCATTTTGCTGTGGGGTATAGGTTGTGGTCAGTTGTCTCTTCACTCCATGTTGTTTGCAAAAATCATTGAATTCTGCAAAGTTGAATTCTCCTCCTCTATTTATCCTTCAACATTTTATAGGCATTCCAATTTTCTTTTCCACCGTTGTTTTGAAACATTTGAAATGATAAAATGTTTCTGATTTTTCTACAAGAAAATAACTCCATGTCTTTCTTGAAAAATCATCTATAAAGCACAACAAGTACTTTTTCTGGCCACTTGAAGTTGGTGAAATTGGACCAGATCTGCATGAACAAGATCCAATTTGTTCGTTGCTCTCCATTTACCCATTTTTGAAAATGGAGTTCGATGTTGCTTGTCTTTTATACATGCCACACAGGTGGTGTTTGGAGCTACAATTTGCGATAGGCCTTTCACCATGTTTTTGTGTTTCAAGGTGCATATGCCTTTGTAGCCGAGATGACCATAACGATGGTGCCAAAGTGTTGACTAATCCGTATTTGAAACTTGGAGGCATCTTCCTTCATTTATTGTGGTAGATGGTTCAGTATGCAAAATAAACAGTCGATTTGCGCTCATAATTGTCTCTGCTATTTTTCCTTTTTGTGAATGATAAATGCTACATACATCATCTTTAAACAACAATGCTACTCCCTTTTTTTGTAGTTGTCCAACGTTCAAGAGATTATTTTTTAGTTGAGGTACCCAATACACATTACTAATAGTGCAACAAACCCCATGCAAAGTTAATTTACTACACCCTTTCCCATAACTTTCGTACTGGTATTATTTCCAAGTTTGAAAATGTGGGAAAATGTCTTGTCTAAGCTTGAAAACATACCTTCACTTGCACACATATGGTTTGAGCAATCAGAATCTAAGAACCAAGCATCACTTCTTTTTGCTTCATGTCTTTCCATATGAGCCATTAACAACATTTCATCCTCTTTTTCAGCTCTGCATAGTTCAATTCCTTATTCATTTTGGACATTCATATTGAAAATGACCTAAGTCATGACACCTATAACATTCAATAGTTGCTTTGTTGAAAGTTGATCTTCCTCTTCTGCGTCCTCTGCCCCTGTAAGTTCCTCTTCCTCTATTACTTATTTCCATTCATCCTTCGACTTTTAGAATTTACTCCTCTCCATTAATGTTGGATCTTCGAATTTTTTGTTCAATTAATGAACTTTGTAATTCATCAATGGACATGTTATCGGTATCTTTGGATTCCTTAATAGATACTACAACATAAGTAAATTTTTCAGTTAGGGTACGCAAAATTTTTTCTACAATTTTCTTGTCTGGCATATCTTCTCCATTGCTTCTCATCTTGTTGGAGATTATCATCACTCTTGCAAAATGATCTGTGATACTTTCATCCTTCTTCATCTCTAGGATTGTTCAAAAACAGTACGATCAATTGCCTGGAAGTGGTAATGCTTTACTTGGTGATCTTTGAGTCTAGCATCATCAAGGTGACCCTTTTGTGCCTCAGTCAGAATTGTTCCTTCATGTGGTTCTGAGAAACCAATCTCCACCACACTCCTGAGAATTGTTCCTTCCTCGGGTTCTGAGAAACCAATTTCCACCACACTCCATAAACTCTTTGCTCTGAGCAAATTTTCTATCAACTCACTTCAACAATCATAGTGATCATCGAAGTGAGGGACCTTTGCTAAAGTTTTGTCTTCACTCATACTCTCTCTATTTGATCACTCAAACATTGCAGCTCTAATACCAATGGTTGGGTTTTGACAGAACAGAGGAATAACTAACCAGAAACAAACAATTGAAGTTTGGAGTGATAATATTATTGAATACTGAATAACTAACCAGAAACATAAACAATTCAAGTGTAGAGTGATAATATTTTTACAAATAACCATAAATAGAAATTAACCACAAATGTTGGAAACATATATGGTAAACAAATCTTCCAAAATATTTAAACTAAATATCTAAAAATACTCTAACTATTTTGACCTAATCAAATTATTCGGACAGTCGTGACCCAAGCCGTTCCCATGTAGCTAATGGGTTGTACGATGTGGGGACACATTTTCCATGCGAAATGGATAGGAGTGATAACTGATCAGAAACCTCTAGTTCTCCCATGAAGCTATAGATTCTGTTCACACAACTTGCAGGCTAAGAACACTTCTAAGGTACTTCACTTGCTGTGGTGATCTGTTAGACTCCTAGGGAAGGCATAGATCTAAACTCAGTGACTTGTCACTCTAACCATGAATCCCGAGGCTTATCATTATAACGATTCCTAAACATTATCATAGTGTGCAAACAACAAGCATTAACCTAGTGTGCAAACATCAAGAACTAGATATATCAAACATGCTCAACGGGGCCATAACATCCATCATCACCCGGAACGCAGAGTTCACAATTTTCTCATCCTCCTTTCATCATGCATAAGTAGATACATACTAAGTGGAAGCATAAACCATGGTTAACTTTTCATAGTACATACAATATGCCACCTAAGCTCATAACATGGAAAAATCTAGTCAACTAAGGTAATTATTCTAGCATGCATGCATACCAGAGCGATTCCTATAAGCATTTCTTCCTAAATTTTGTGTGGTGACTTACATGGTTGATGCGTGCCCTTTCACTAGCGTTTCTATGCAAGTAGGGTGTCCAAAACTATTGATTTTTCTAAATTAAGTCTCTATTCACATAAAAACATTGTTAGAATTGGAATCGAGACGAAAATCGGGCAAACATAAGTCAAACAGGTTAAAAAGAGCCTTACATACGTCGGCCACGCGCCCTCATGCGTAGGGAAAACTCCTACTCGCAAGCGGCACGCGCGAGTACCATAAGCGGGCGGAGGTTCTGCAATCACGGGTCAGGCACTCTGGTTTGGTTTGATTCGGGTCAATGATTCAATTCACTCGGGTGGCCCGCGGGTTGGTTTAGGCCGACGGGTTGTGTGTCGAGTCGGATCTACTTGCAGATCTGGAACCGGTTAGGGTACGTAGGGGACACGTGTCTCCATTTTGCTGGGGCCGCATTGCTCCAGTCGTCATCCTACGTGTAGCTCCAATCAATGTCTGACGCATGTCGCTGCCTTGCCAAGTTGCGCTTCACCGGTCACCGGTAGACACCAACCCAACCTTTATAGTCTGGATTGAGTTGATCCAAGTTGTTAGGTTGTCGGGTTGAATGTACATCCTTACATAAATGTATCAGGTTTTAAAAAAAGAATAAAGACTGAGTTGGACATACTTCAATTGAAATCATAATAACCTATTTGTAGCATCTATTTACCTCCGGCTTCCATATTTATTTTAAGATAAGAATTGAAAGAGGATTTCTTCTATCTAGGAATTAAATTTAAAAAGATTAATCTAAGTACGCATGATTCTCTTGGGCCTACATGTCTCTCAGCTGTTAACATCATCCTTAAAATTACTTTCATTTGGAGTTGGCTTAGATCGAACATTTTGATCTTATGTTTTAAATTTTCTTAGTATTATTATTTATTACCAGTTAAGATTGAGAAGCTCTGATATTATAAAAATTATTAGAAAATATTTTAGTAACCAAATCCAAAAAATAATATATATTGGAATGTTAGCTCCTCAAAGTAAATTAAAAAATTGTTCACTAAATTCAACCAACAAAAGCTTGAAGGTGAAGCCACAAAAATGGCTAAACCAAACCATGAAAATACTCTAACTTAGCAACAAATTTAAGAGATAGTTATATTTTTTTTAATTTTATGTTTGATTCGATGAAATTGACAAATCAAGCTAAATAAAAAGGTCAAAAGATGAGTTGAATTTAATTTGGCATCAAATTATCTCGTCTCCTACCTATCACAACCATACTTTCTCAAGATTTTACAGAGCCATTGTGTTACATTCACTCCCATTAACAAGCAAGTCAACCAATCCAAATTTGTATCCCCATTATCACGAACTATGTATACTCGAAGCGTCTGGTATTTTAAAGTAATTTGCTATCAAGCAAACAAGGGACAACTTGATACACATCATCCTCACTCTATTATTTTATAGCCTTTCAAATCACTTCCCTAAACCTCTACTCTTTTTTCTTCTCTATATAATTAAAATGGTCTCTCTCATGGATCATGCCCATACCCTGAAATTCTTTGTTTTAATAAACCCCTGTTGCCCCATAACACCCACAAGCACCCACATTGTCTTCTTCTATCTTCCCCATTTCTCCTCTCTAAATCTCTTCTTCTTTATATATACTCATACTAAAATCCTTTTCTTCTTCAATGGGAAACGGACGTGAAGTTTTGGTGGCAATATGGTTGCTAATGCTGCTTCTCTGCGTGGGCTTCACCCATGCCTCAAGATTCAACCACCTCTTCAATCAAAAGCCTCTCAAATTTAGAAGCAATTCTCCAAGCCTTGTCAATGGCTTCCTTCCAAAGGCCTTCCCAGTTCCTCCATCTGGCCCTTCCATCAAACACAATGGCATTATCCCCTTCCACTACTATCCTTGCTCCCCTTGACACCAACCTTTTTTATATTTCTTTTTTGGAGAAGAAAATGTTATTGATGGAAATGGAGAAGGAATGAATTTTGTATATTAATAGACTTTTATTTATGAGTTTTTTTCTTACTTTTTGGGTTATGGATGGTTATAATGGATTCAGATGTCCCACCTTGGTTGGGGAGGAGAACAAAATACCATTTACAAGGGCGTGGAAACTTTCTCCTAGCAGACGAATTTTAAAGCCTTGATGGGAAGTTCGAAAGGAGGACAATATTTGCTAGCAGTGGACTTGGGCCGTTACAGTTGGTATCAGAGCCAGACACTGGACGATGTGTCAGCCTTCTCGCTGTTCCCCGAAAGGGGTAGTCACAAAGCAGTGTGTCAGTACAGACACTGGGCCCCAAAGGGGGTGGACTATGATGTCCCACATTGGTTGGAAAGGAAAACAAAACACCTATAACAGTGTCGAAACTTTCTCTTAAAGCCTTGAAGGAAAGTCCAAAGAGAATAATGTTTACTAGCAGTGGACCTCGACCGTTTCATGGATAATGAAATGAAATGTGAATCAATGTCTCTATCTCTCTTTTGTTATGTTTAATTTTTGGTGATATGATATGATATTTTGATTTTCTGAATGATAACCTAACTGATATTTACGTGAAATGTTTGCAATGTCAGAGAAAAGAGTAGTTTGGAGGACACCTTTAGTACCACCTACTTCCCTACATAGATAACACCGACACAGATATGCTTATTTTTTCATTTTACCCTATTTATTACAAGAAATTTATCAATTTTAAGAGAAAAAAAAGTTATAAATTGTATATATATATTCATAAATTAAGAATAAAAAGGGATGAAGAATTATGGAATGAATGTGCATGAACATGGTCGAGAGTGAAAGAAGATTGAATGCGTGTAAAAACAAAATTACCTTTTCAACTGTTGGAGGTGACAAGAACGACAAGACATATTACACATCAATAAATAATGATTTATTTTGTGTTGGGTGACGTATGATGATGTCAATATATTGTTTTGTCTTTGCTTTGATCCTGAATTTGTGTTTCCATTTTTGTTTCACCCCTATTGGGCTATATATAAATAGCTCAGTAAATGCCTTTTTACTTTACCCACTTCCATTTCTCTACTCTCTTTACTTTCCATTTTCAACCATTTCTTGTGTGGAAAGTTACATTTCAAAAGTACCATTTGAGTTAAATATACGACCCCGACTAGGGATCGAGATACAACCAAAATACAAACAAAAACTATCACCTAACTAAAACAAAAACTAGACCAGAGACTAAGAAGGGGTACTATTAGGTCTGAGTTTATGTCCCTAATAGAACTAATAACGTACCAAAGGGAATAGAAAATGATCTTGGCTCTAGTAATAACATTCATGACTACTAATAGGCATGATAAGCTATCTCAAGTTCTCCTTAATGTCGTGGTAGTAAACTAGGTACTTAACGACATCTTAATGGTTATAACGTAAGTTCTTGTTTTCTAGACTTTCTAGACTAGCTCATGAGGCTAATCATAATCTATGGGCACTAAAGTTCAATTCTTTGACCATAACTCTTGATCCATGGGTGCTCGATTCACTAAAAACGTCTTGACATGAGTGAAACTATTCTAGCTTTGGTGTCCTAATCTTATAATAGTTTTCTTTATGCGGATTTAAATTTATATATCACCTAACTCTTAGTTTCTGAAATCAAAGTTTTAGCATGGCAGAAATCTTCGTATAGCATATAGCAGGATGAAAATCTTCCTATAGCGGGTAGCATTTAGTACTCACGTGAGGAGCATATTGATCTTTTGGCATGCAATTGTAATGCCCCAATTTGAATATTTGGAATATATATATATATATATATATATATATATATATATATATATTTTGTAAATGATAATAATAAATAAATCGAGCGAAGGGAGCTTGAAGACGTTTAAATCGAGTGAAGGGAGAAAGTCAAGAGGGGAAATGATTACAAAGTCGATATCTTCCTTGATTCTCCATGAAACTTAACAAAACTTGCTCCATTGGATTCGCCTCGTAGAAATCTATCAATTTGGTAAAATTCACAAACTCTATCATGGTCTGTAGTGTTAACGATATTTAGCTTTGAATTATGGTTTAACATATGTATCATTATATAAGAATATCTAGATATTTGTCTTCTATTACGAGACATCATATTTGTCCTTTTATTATAAGCAAATATCTAGTTCTCGTATCATTTGTAATTTACCATAATTTTCTATTATGTAAATGATTATAAATAGACAACTTTTACTGCGGAGAGTGATTTTAGCAAATATTCTTAATAAGTCTGATCTTTTCTTCTCTATGGCTTCCGAATTCTCTTATCATCAACAGTTTAATTTATATGATCACCCTCAAACTTTCTTCCTCCAATTATCTTCCTTGTAAAAGCTAACTTCTCCCTCTCCGGATAATCATTAATTTTCAAGATCTAAAATAGTAAATATATGAAGGGTCCCTTGCCTTGTTGATGATCAGCAATAATATTCTTAATGCAACCAAATGGTTTAAAAATTTACCAAAATTTTCAAGTATCGCTCACAGGCCATGTGTAATCCAAAAAAATAATAATGTTTTTTTAATGAGAACAATATAGACCGCTTAGAAGGGAAGGAAATTTAGAGAAAAATATAAACTTCTTTCCAATTTCTCAAACAATTTTCTAATTTTAAATTCAGATTTGATAATTCTAAATTATCATAGAAAAATCTTTAAAAAGATAAATCTACTTCATTAAATTCTACAACCAAGATTTAGGATTTAACTTAATAATATCTCATTAGATAATGATTTTATTAAATCTAATTTACTCGAATTACATCTCTAACAAATTCAATTCATACCTATTTCTATATTTTTCTATAATTCCAAGTGTTACATGTTCCAAGGACGTTCGTCTTGGGATTCTTAGTTCATCTGCGACCATGAACATAGTCTTATGCTTATGAGGTCTTAAGTTATTTTTCTATCACACTGTTCACCACTTTCCATTAGTATTTCACAATTAATTTATCAATAATTCAATAAATGTGAAATACGGCTCTAAAACGGCCTTAGATACCTTAATCAGGGCCGAAAACAGGTCTAGGACGGTCGAAACAGTGGATATCGAGCTGAAAACAGGGGAGCTGAACCGAACAGCTGCAGGGAGCCGCCGAGCCGTTTGCGCCGAGCCGAGCCGAGGGACTGCCTGCGCTGCTGCGTGCCACGTGGTAAAGCAGAGCGTGCCACGTCATGCGGTGAGCGTCGGGTCAAGGCGCGGATCGCACTTCGGTTCGGGTCGACTGCTGCAGAAGGCTACTGGGTCGGGCTAGTTGTTGGTCCTCGGTTTACTGGATTGGGCTGCAAGCGTTTGAGTTGCTAGCCAGTTCGATTGGACTGTGAGTCTGGTCTTAGGTCGGTTCAGCTGAACCGTGGCTTCTTGGCTGGATTGAAGTTTGGGCCACTGTAGTTGGGTTGGGCCGAAGGTAGAGGCCGAGGGGAAAGAAGTCGGGTTGCTCTATCGGGTTTTGGGTTCGAGTTGACCCGGATTCGTGGATCTCGTCTTCCTTACCCGACTTCGGCCGATTTTTTGGCGCGTTTTCTCTCTCCTTCCCGCGGCGTTTCCATTGTCAATTTCGGTCCTCTTTCTTCCTTTTCCTCTCTGTTTATCGTCCTCTTTCCTTCCTCGAAGTTTAGTGGCCCAAAAGTTCCTAAAACCACATATCTAAGAACGTTTAGGAAAACCCAATTTTCTTACATCGGTTACAGACGACGGCGCTTATGAAAATGCACAAAACATACTCTGAGTTATTGTGCTTTCGTTAAGGATCCTTCTCGGGGTGGTAACTGAGCCTTTGGCGTCGATTTTTGGGTGGTTTGGGCTCGTCGGAGGAACTGGAAACTCGCCAAATCTCTCTTTCTCTCTCTGTAACGACCCGAAATTTTCTACTTAATTTAAGGTCGCTACTGTATACATACCATAAACATTGAATGCGGAAGACTTCATTTAAATTCCATCAAACATAACATTTAACTTAAAAACACAGCCATGGACTTACGTGTTTCGAAAACATCTTTAAAACGACACAACAAAAGACCCGAAATAAAATAAATAAGCGTTTAAGTTTAAAACATCCTATTCTATCCTAAGTCTAAGAAAATAAATACCACTATCCTATGCATGTGCCATGATCTCGAGTTGCGATGCCGTCGTCAGCCGTACAGGAATGCCTTGCCTTAACCTGAAAAATGTAGTAGCATATGGCCTGAGTATTTAAAGAAATACTCAGTAAGTGACCCACTATTGGAGTTAAATGCAACAATCACATGCAATGAAATGATGGGACCTATCTTTCATTTTGTTTCGTTTCATTTCGTTTCGTTTCGTTTTGTTTTCCCTACGGTGTAATCCTAACAGGTAATCGTGGACGTGTACCATATACTCTACACGCAGCCCATACGTGCGAGTATGGGCTCACCAGCTAATTCGCACACCGCTGGGCCACTGTCCCTAGCCGGTGGGCATGCTCTGGGGCCCACTGGGACCCGTTAAAACTAAAACCGTCACGGCAGCGCTATGCAGGGCATAACGATCGTTGTCCTGCCATTTGGATGTACGCGTCCGTACCCTCGTGATGGGATAGGGGTATCTCCCCAAATGCATGATCACACAATATGCATGAGGTCCCACTAGTCCTACAGTCATCATTTAATGAACATAACCCCGTGTCACGTTTTCATGCTTACATGTCATTCTCATTCTCATTTCGTTACATATCATACATATTCCTAGCGGGGTTATGTATCATGCAATTTACCGTATTTCATGTCATACAATTCATTCAGTTACATTTCATTACCCATACAATAAGCCATAATCGTACAAGGGCCACACATCGTCACATGCATTCATATCATATCAACTAAGCAGCATAAATAACATACATTCACGTTCACATGATTTCGTACTTAAGCACAATAATCTAGCATACAATGTATCATATCATAACCAAGTCATAACGTAAACACTTCATAGTCATATCGTTCTCTAACTTACCATAGCCTTAACATTCTTATACCTATCGCAGACATATCATTACGTGACGTACCTTAGTCATGTCATCACCAGAACGTATCCTAACGCCATCGTTCTATCAATCTATCACAAACCTATCCCTTTCTACCCATAACCTAACCGTATTCTTTCATCAATCTCTCCTATCCATAGCACTCCGGTATGTAACCTAACCTTAACGTTTCGTGAACGTATCTTACTCCTATCGTACATTTTGTTTTGTGCATCCTTCTCGTATCCTATCTCAAACATCTCCTAGAGCACATCATACCATAATTATTATCATACAATCCACATATTATATAACATAACATAACATATAGGAAGCATATCGATCCACAGACAATTCACACATATCAATATATATGACACGTGCAGAACCACAGGTCACGTGTCAACATCAAAAAATAACCATGCCGATAGTAAGGTCACTTACCTGGCTAGCTTAAGTCGTTGTCACAAATATATCTTTAATGAAAGTTCGATTCCGTCCTTTGAAATCCGAGTCAACCTATATGAGTTCATGACATCAGTTTCAAGTTTGAACTCTATAAAATTATTTCTCTAATTTAGATTGGCCAGCGTAAAATTCTGATATTTCGGGTTAGACAAAATTTAAAGGAGCTCACTCTACTCTGATATTTCCTGTTTTACTGTTAAATCCTGTTCAACAAATCTTTCCTCAATCTTTCCTCTTCTTCTGTAATTATTTTTAAGAAGGTATTATTCAATTTCGTTAATCTATTCTTACTTCCAAATCTTCCTTTTTTATTTTTATTATTATTTTTCTTTTCAGTTAACAGTGTTCAGTATTTCTATCTCTATCTCATTTTTTTTTCTTATTTCCTTATATTCTTTCCTATAATTCATATAAAATTACAACCTAAATCATTGCAACAATTTAGTAGATCTAAATCATTGCAACAAAGTAGATCTAAAATATAATTGGTTTTGATTTCTTAAACTCATATAGAATTCTTTTCATTTAATCTCTAATATAAAACTAAATAATTGTAACCAAATTAATATTATTTAATAAAATAAAAGAAAGATTTAATGTACTGACCTCTTCAAATGACATATCTCCTCCGGGTAGCTAGTCTGCTTAAACCTTTTGTTTTCTTTTTCTATTTGTTTTAGTAGGAAGGAAGAATTCTGGGTAAATCTGCATTGTTTTTACAGAAAAAGATTCGTGATTTGTTGCAAGATTTATTTTTAGGGAAGGAGTGGTGAGAGATTAAAGGAAGGAGGAGGGATCGGTTACTAAATGTTTTTCTTCTTTTAATTTTTATTTATTTCTTTATTATTTTATTATTTTAACTTTTTTTTTTTTAATTATTTTTATTTGTTTATTTCTTTATTTATTTTTGGGCTATTACTCTCTCTCTCTCTCTCTCTCGTATTTTCATTCTTTTCTCTGTTTGCACGTATTGTGATTAATTCTGGGAGTCGTGGGCAGAAGGCTGAGCGAGGTGTGGCTGTCGTTTCGCGTGGGGTTCGTGAAACTCGGCAACTGAGATTTTTTTTTTTTACTTTTTCTTTTTCTTTTTCTTTTTCCCGGGTTGTTACAATTCAGACTAAATCCGCCGAATTGAACTAAACATCATATCAAACTAAATAAAATTGCTCAGACAAAACAACTCACCAAATCAAAACTACAACAAATCAAAGCAACATGTGTAATCTCTTGTAGTTGTGAATCTAGGGCTTACGACATTCAAGCATTGAGTGTGCATCAAACGATCACCAAGGCACGATAGCGATCAATGCTGATAACGAAGGGGGTAGCTAGAGGCAAACTGGTTGAGGTTAAGAATTTGTCCATCAATATAATTAAAATGAAGTCATGGCAAGCTTAGCAAACTTTTCCTTGAATCATTCTTTGAAAGAACATAAATCATCCTTCCATAAACATTTGGTATATGGAACTAAAATCAAAATATAAATTTTTTTTCAACCTTGGTAATAAAATTAATTTATGAGGGTAAAAATGGAAAGGTAAAAGTTTTTCTATTCTAACAAAATTAATTTTTCAAAATTATTAAATTAAAACATATTATGAAAATTAATATAAATCAGCACACACTTTTTTTTTTCTTCTTTTAATTAAAAGAAAAAAAAAAAAAAAAAAAAGAAAGCAAAACTGAGCCCACTTCTTAAAGCCCTAAATTTGCTCCCCGCCACTTCTTCTTCTTCTTCACCGCGTCTCCTTCTCCGTTTCAGCAGCTCAGTGTCGCCGACATCTCTCTACCGTTCACTGCTGCCACGGGCGTTGTCTTTTTCCCGCTCGTGCCGCTGCAGCCGCCCTCCTAGAAGTTTTGACACTGATTTTCTACCCCCTTGTTATACTGGTATCTCCCAATCTCCATCTATGCTTTTCATCTCATTTGAAAACACATAAATTCCAACTTGTCTTATGAAGCAATGGAGGAATTGTTTAATTCTGCTTTTTTTTTTTTTTTTTTTTTTTTTTTTTTTTTTTTTTTTTTTTTTAAATAACAATAGCTGAATAGCAACGGAAAAAAGAAAAACATCCTTGCGGCAAATTGGAACTGGTTTGTGTTGGGCTGTTCTGTTTCGGACATGAATCAGTCATCCAGTTTTCTTTTAATTCCTAGCTTGATTGACCGAACAACTGAAATTTTATTTATATCTGTATAATTTTAGATTATTGTTGGGAGAAGACATTGCTTTGAGTTTATGGAAATAAGGGTATGAATAGACATATTTTTTATTGGAATACAAATCAATCACTGTGAGAAGTTCGAACGTGATTAAAATATGAGTTCGAACATATAATCTTTGTGTTCTATGAATGTGGATCATTTTTCTTCCATAATGTAAAATTCAACCACTTAATTTAAAATATAATTAAGCCAAAGCAATGAAGGACTAAACTTGTCACAAAAAGATTCTTCCTGTGCCTTATGTATATATATATATACAGACTAGTGGAGAATGTGTTCTAGCTCTGCATAAATTGGCTCTTTCTTAATTAAATGCTAGTAGCTCGTTCTTGTATCGAGTACCCATTGCTATACAACTAGGAAATTGTTAGTCTTTGTTAGCCTGTATTTGTATTTTGTATGGCTTGATTTTTAATCTACAAATAATGAATATTGTGGTTGCAATGCTGAAATAAAATAATCCTAAGTTTGATATTTAGGTCCTTTCGTGTTCATGATAATGGAATTAGTTGCCTATGATCTATGCAAAGTTCACTTGGCTGCAAATGTTACTTGTGTAATTGCTCTTTAATGGGTCAGAGTTGTGAAATAATCTAGAATTATTATTCTCTCGTATTTTTGGATAGAATTTTATAAGTTTAGAGGTCAAGCCTTGATAATGGCCATTGTTGTGGATAGGTTTTAAATGGGTGTATCAGATAAAGATGTGAAGTTCTTAAATGAGGATACAATGGAAGATGATGATCTTAGTAACGAGGATTCGGATTTTGAATCTGAATCTGAATCTGAATCTGGGGAGGAAGAGGAGGAGGTAAAATTGTCTGAACCATCAAAGACTGCAATATATAATGCTGATGGTCTCCTTGATAAGCTTGAAGATATTAGCTGGCCGAAAAACGTGGAATGGATACACAGGCTATGTCTTGATATTGATCAAGAAAAAGAGGTGGATGTGAATGATGATCTAGCTAGAGAACTTGCATTCTATACACAGGCTTTGCAGGGGACGAGAATGGCCCTCGAGAAGTTCCAATCTTTAGGTCTCCCTTTTCTCAGGCCTTCAGACTATTATGCAGAGATGGTGAAGACAGATACTCACATGGGAAAAGTGAAAGGTCGGTTGCTGGCCGAACAGAGGAAGATGGAGGAAGCTGAGGAAAGAAGGAAGGCTAGAGAAGCAAAGAAGTTAGCTAAAGAGATTCAAGCTCAGAAGCTAAAGGAGAGGGCTAAGCAGAAGAAAGAGGAGATTGAATCGGTTAAGAAATGGAGGAAGCAGAGACAAAAGAGTGGTTTTGCTGGAGGTGATAAAGGTGGTGAGATGGAGTTGTCCTTTGAAGATGGAAAGGCGTTCGAGAGATCTGGTGGCAAGAAGAGGCCCGGGGTGTCTCCTGGCGATCGCTCGGGAGGGAAGGCGAGACACAGAGACGGAGGAAAAGGGATAAATCTGAAGAAAAAGAAAGATTTCAGAGATTCCAAGTTCGGATTTGGCGGGAGAAAAAGTTTGAAAAAACAGAACACGGCCGAGACAACAAATGACATTAGGGGATTCAACAACCACAGTTTGTTAAGCAACAAAAGAAGGAAGAGGTCATAGATTAGTGCAGTAATTTGGTTGAAATTTAGCTTTTGGAAATTTTGATTATGTAATCATGGGTGCTTTTGTGATAATCTTAAACTAGAAGATGTAAAAATCTTGAGGCTTATTATTAACTTGTTTTTCTTTTAGTTGTTGTCTTAACATGGAGCCTTAACTCTCGACATGGTTAAAAAGTTCATCACTAACTTACATGTCGTACTAACATGAATCGACCACACCATGCAAATCAAAGAGAGTTTAAACCTCATTCAAACACCTCACTTAATTATAACACCACATTCAAACTATATTGTATGAAATTAGTTTGAAATTTCATGATGTTATCTAGTAAACTTTTCATATCTACGTACTCTATAGTAATGAAATTTTCCTTCGTCACTACCATTTTCAGTATCCATAGCAACCTATAAGATAATATCATCTACCGTACTTCCCTAGTATATATTCGTTGGACAACTTACTAGTATTTGTTTGTACATTCTTTTCCATCTTTATGGTTATAATACTATGTCATTTAACTATGTTTCAAGACATCCGACTGAAACATCTAATATTTTTTTAGTAAAGTCATTTTTTCATGTGTATACTAGTGTTAAGTAGCCTTTCGCAGATAAAATTATGTTAAACCTAAACATGCTCCAAATCATCAATACATCAGGTAGCATTCATATTTCATGTCTAATAATTATAACATGATATAGAAACATCATATATTATATTTCATAGGACATGCCTGACGGTGACGCGACATTTGCTGTAAGGCCATGGAATACTCTAAGCCTACCTTTTTCTAACAATAAAATGGCTGATACATGCATGTTTGGGTACTTGATTAACAAAGTTTAGAAATAAATATGTTATCGCCCTAATTAGTGACTTGTGTATAAATGGCTTCCCTGCTACAAATCAGAATTCAATTGATCTTCGTCACTGTGAAACCAAATTGTAAGCCAAGAATTCTCTCTTTCTCGTTTATCTGATTTCATGATTGTTTCTCGTTTCTTGATCGGTCTTAGATTTTGAACTCTGCCTTGATTTTGACTTTATTTCTCTCTTATTTGTTATTGTCGTGATCGATTACAAGTTATTGACGCTGTCCGTCTCTATAGGCTTCTATTAATCTTCAGGCTCCATTTCTGATGGATTTTTGTAGTTTCGTTGCTGCGACGTTCAGATCTTTGGATTTTCTTCTCGACTACTCGTTTGTTTCGGACATTTTTCTCAATTGCATCTTTCAATGATCTGAAATGAAACATTAGGACAGTCCCTTTAAATATCTCTATATTTATACGAAGAAGTTAATGACGGCGAAGAATTTATGATTTCCATTTTATTATTTCTCCCCATCTAGTCCTATTCGAAAAGGCTGGGATATTCGTGGTATCCGTTTGTGTTTAATTGTTTGTTGCGTTTCGTATTTGCTAATGGTAGTTTAAAGCTTTCGATTATTTATTAGCCTTTTACAGATCATAAACGGTGGAGTATATACAATAATCCTCCAAAATACTGGAGTTTCTGCCTACTGCCTAAATCAACAATTTGCAATCAAGTTTTTTGCAAAACGTATCTTTAAACATTAATCGGATTTCAGATATTTAGTTTTTTGTTTCCTGTGACAATGAGCTCTCCCGTTCCCTGCTTACACAACTGGCTAGTAGTAACTATTTGTATTCTATGATTTTCTAAAACTTATCTTACTTGTATAGGATCTCTTGTTGAGGATATAAGTGAAAAGGGGGAACTAATTGCGAGCAGAGAAAATGTCCTTCGGCAATGGAGTGAAATCCTGTGCACAGCTGCTGAAGTCTTCATAACCATTGTTGGTGAAATCAGGTTTCGTTACCTTGTTAGCCGTGATGCAGATTTACTTCAACTTATGTTTTACAATTCCTGCATATGCTTGTTAGTTGCAATAATCTTTCTGAAATTCATAAGAGTGTAGTTATAGCATACTCTGACATGATTGTAAATAAGGAAACAAGCAAACCATTAATTAAAAATAAGTGATGTGAAAGAAATTGCACAACAATGACAGTAATAAAAAGGACTCATTGAAGCAATGAACATCGCCGAAGATCTATGCGTGGGAGAAGATTAAAGCATCGAACACCATGGAGTTCTAAGAAAATAAATCTGAACAGGATAACAAGTTCCTACGAACAAGTATTTATGGATAGCTCTGCTAAAATGGCTAAGTAAGACCTTCAGCAGGTTGTGATATAGGCTTTTTTGCCTATTATTACTTGGGCCTTCCTCTTGGTAACGTTCCTGTAAGTTTTTTGTTTCTGAGATCTAGTTGTGGAAAAGGTCAAAAAATGCTTCTCCTCGTGGAAGGGGAGTTTTTTTTTTTTTTTTCCTTCTTTCTAACGGAAGTAGTCAAACTTTATCTTATCTGGTTTGTTTTTAGTGGAATCTCAACTTTCTTGCTCCATTTGTTTAGGGTTCTCGTTTTGTTCAACAAGAGACTAGAAAAGCTTATAAGTGACTTCTTACGAGAAGGGGTTGATGAGGTTCGAACATTGATTTAGTCAAGTGGGAGGTTGTGGCCAAGCTGTTCGATCTTGGGCATTTAGATATTGGTAATTTGAGGGATCAAAACGAAGTCTTGTTGGTTAAATGGTTGTGGTGCTTTCCTTGGGGGACTGCACCTTGTGGCATATGACTATTGTGATACTGTATACGAAGTCTTGTTGATGTTTACTTCCCCTGAAAATCATGGATAGAACAAATTTCTAATTTTCTAGTCAATGAAGGATACTGTATGCTTTCATATTGGTATATTTTTTAAAAATGTATATTCTAGTAAACGTGTCCTTGCTGCATCTATGTCCTAGTATCTTAGAAGGCGATGTGTTTCATCGATAATTGTCTGTTCATTTCTACTAATTCATAGGGTTCATATATATGAATTTTTAAATCCTAAAAATGATGGTTTTGTGGCACAGCTAATCGAGGGTTTCACTCAACTGGTGTGAAGAGAATGGGAGGACATGCACATGGACACGATGAACCCTACTATTTGCACGCAAAGCACATGTACAACTTGGATAGGATGAAAAATCAGAAGTTGAGCATGAGGCTTGGAGTTTTCACTGCATTCAGCATAGGTGTGGGCGTTCCAATCTATGCAGTCATGTTTCAGCAAAAGAAGACGGCCTCTGTATGATATTCTTCCCTCAAACAATGTGTGCAACCCAATAAGAAACATCGGTTGCACCTAAGTCAGTCGTGGAATCCCGTGTGAATCAGCAAGGATCACCTTGCAAGTCTAAATAAGGCGTTTCAAATAAGAAAACTCTGTTTATTTTTTTTTTCTTTCCCGGATGAACTATATAGCCAAGAGAAACCATGAACCAGAATAGAAGAACTTGCCTCTTCTCTCCTCTCCTTGGTTTTATCTATAAACCCTCATTTCAAATGCGGGATAGATACTCAGAAAGTCGATTCTGTTTTCCTCGATAAGTCTTTTCATCAGAATTTCATTATATTCCACATTTTGATCCAATCTATTTTACTACCCAAAGATTTTTTATTGTTTGGGTTCGTTCATTCATTCCTTCCCTCCATTTTTATTTAGTTTGCCCCTAACCATTTTCTTTATATCAAGGAATATGATATGTTGTATGGTTGGAGGAAATGATAACCTTGTAGATTTTCTGTAGTTTCTCTTAAGCTAATTTATCCCTTCCTTTTGTTTTACAAATGTTTCATTTATTTCAACTTATATATTTTAAGATATTATCACCTTTTAGAGGTAGAGGTATAGTTAAGAATTGAACTTGTTCATGTTGTGAGAGCGATCTTGAAGATAGATGACTCAAAAGGTTAGTGTCTATACAAATACCACAACACGGTGCACCTCCTTTTTCGATGCTTAATCATAACAATTATATATTGAGTTACTTTTTGAGAATTTTTCTAAGAAGCATGTGAGTGAATACAACAAAATATGTTTAAAAAGAATCAGTGCTACAAACGAAACTAAGTAGAGCATTACATAAAAAAAAATAAAACATGTAGAAAGAATCAGTGCTAGAAACGAAACTAAGGATTAAAATTTTATTTTTTTATTAATCAATAATCTAATTTTATCTTCCCATACACATGGCATTGAGACATGATTCACCATGGTTCCTTATTTTAAAATTTAAAATTTATGTGAAATATTTTTAAAAAAAATTAAATTAATTGATAATTTAATTTTTATTATTGAAATAAATTAAAATTCTTTTTTATATTAAAAAATATGGAAAGATGGAGAATTCAAATAACATATTTGAATAAAAATTATTTGAATGAGGAATTTTGTAGAAAAAAGAACGCGTGTTAGCATCCTAATTACCATTTGGCTCAACACGATGAGTAGGGTTTTATTCTACAAATTGAAACACAGCAAAGCCGGAGCAACAGATTTTCTCCCGCCACCACCGCCCTCCTTCCGCAACAATCTTCTTCTTCTTCTTCTTCTTCATTCCGGTTAGGCTCCCCATTTATGCTTTCAACTGTTCTGCTTAATTGTGTTATTCAGCCTTTACCTCCATCTGAATTGAGGCTTCCATAGTTTCTTTTGGTTGGTTTGATTTCAGAAACCGTCGATGTTCAATTGCAAAAACATATTTGCACGCACTCAAACTATTAGGAACTGGTCTAGATGCAATTTCAATTCTGCTTCTTCTTCTTCTTCTTCTTCTTCTTCTTCTTCTTCTTCTTCTTTCAAATTCGAAACCGGAAATTATTATTCTGTTCTTCAGTCCTCTAGTTTTCAGCATTGGTTCAAAAATTGGAAAGAACTTCGGAAGCATAAGTTAACAGCAAGTACTTTTGCTGGGGCTATTGGGTTTTGGCCTCGTCGAAGGGCACAGTTGTGGTTAGAGAAACTTGGGGCAATTGACCAGTTTTCTGGTAATCTTGCAACTTGTTGGAGTAACATGAAAGAAGAAGAGGCCCTTGAGCGATATAAGCTGATTACAGGGAACTCTGTTTTGTTTCCTGAGTTTCAAGTCTATGAGAAAGGAAACTCTGAATATGATTGGTTAGCTGCTTCACCTGATGGTGCAATTGACAAGATGGTCTATGGATTGCCCTCACGAGGTGTGTTGGAGATTAAGTGCCCATTTTTTGATGGTGATATGGCAAAGGCTTCACCATGGTCTCGAGTTCCTCTTTACTGTATTCCTCAGGCTCAAGGTTTGATGGAAATAATGGATAGAGATTGGATGGATTTTTATGTTTGGACTCCTAAAGGTAGTAGTTTGTTTAGATTGTACCGAGATGCCGAATATTGGGAGGTTTTGAAAATTGCTCTGTACGATTTTTGGTGGAAGCATGTTCAACCAGCAAGAGAGATGTGTAGTAAATATTCCATTACAAATCCCCTCATTGAGCTGAAGTCTCTTAGGCCATCACCCAAGCATGAGTTGTGCAGTTATATAGTTTGTGAAAGCAAACGGGTTGTTGATAATTCTGAGTTGCTCTTGCGTGAATTTAATGGAAGACTTCAAACCTGATGATTTCCAAATATTTAGTTCAATGGCTGAAATTGTATTTAGGAATCTGGTATTTAGAGTTTTAGAGCCTGAAGGAGTTCTTGTTAACATCAAAAGCCGGGGACCAAATGGAAACATTGGCAAAGCAAGCACAGTTTGGCTTTGACTCGACATCCTACTTTGCTTTCTTGTCGAGAGGGTTCCTGTCACAACCTAATGTTGGCCCCTGGCCACCCCACTAGGAAAGTTAACGATTTACAAGTATTGCCTAGACCTGCACCGAACATGCCGTGGCACATGTCACACTTCCCATTCTCTCTTCATTGGAACGCAAGGACATGGTAGCAGCGGTTAGCTTCACTGTACAGCATGAAGGCCAAAGGGCCGGGGGAAGTAAGCTTGATGGCTTTCTGTTTGAAGTCTACTGATTTAAAAAATCTCAAGGTTACTTCTTTCCTATTCTGTTAAAAATTCTGTGTGGCAATAGAGTGGAGACGATCTCCATGTTTGGTAATGGGTTTTCTGAAAGTTGCCCTGTTGGAGCTTGGATGAGGTATCAGTTTCAAGTAAGATTTTGTTTCATTTTGTGCCCAGATTGTATTTCATTTATTTATTTATTTATTTATTTATTTTAAATGTTCTATAAGATCATTTGTTCACATAAGCTTAAACGTTCACTATTTCATTCAACTGCATGTTCTGTTACTGAGTCTGAGTATGGAGTTTGTTCTGCACCCGTATTTCCCAATGGTGGATTTTTATCTTCTATGATCTTTTATGGTAATTGGGCATAATTCTTCTTCAGTTGATCAAAAGAGAGTTAGGTTTGAAACTCTTTTGTGTCTGAACAGGCCTCACTCTTTGTCATCAATTGGATTGCTTGAAGAGTATTGTCCAACGTTATACTGATCTTGGTTTTCAGTTTATGCGGCCTTTTTCAGCTGCTCAAATAAGAATAGTTCCTCTTGAAGTTTTACGGATATGCATGTCAACGACATTGTTTTTGATGCGGTTGTTGTTCCAATAGAAAAGCAAGGATTCTTTGGATCAACGCTATCAAATCTACTATTTGGAGAGATTTTGGTATGAGAGGAACTCAAGGATCTTTGGTAGCTAAAGCTTGTAATACTCGTGGTAAGAAAGCTTCGTGTAGCTCCTTGGTAAGGTTCTTTCTAAGGAACCCTTGGTAAGGTTCTTTCTAGGGTTCCTTATTCCAGTTGCAAAGCTAAAAAAGCCTTTCTCCTTGCTTCTTATCTTAGAAAACAATCATAAAAAACAGGTCCAAAAGGAACTAAAAGTGAAACAAGAATCTATGGTAAGATTATAAGATATGAGTGGAGTAGTGACTAAAAATGATTATTTTTATTTTTTTGGATTGTGAATTATGATTGATCTTCAGTTCAATGAAACTTCTTAAAAACTATCCCATTCAGGATACTCTTTTTTTTGGTGGACTACAATATTGTATGATGGCGGAAGTCAGATTGTTTATCTATTTATTATTGTTTGTGGGAGTTACCTTGTAGTGTAAATTCCTTAGAGAGCTTGGTACAGGGTTTAGTTTGCCTTTTGCTTCGAATCATATTAGAGATGTTTCCTACTTGTTTCTTGGTCTAATGGTAGCAGTCTTGATCAAGTTATTGTCTTGTTTCTCGTTTTTTTTCTCGTTTTGTTGGTTTGGTTCAGTTTGTTTCCACCTCTACCATCATCCAAACGCAAAACAATTGTTGTATTATCGAATATTTAGACCACAGAACTCGTGAAACTTCTACCATTTTTTGTTCTAAAAAATGTAAATTATCTTTAGTTGCACTAAATTCGCCATTGACTCTAGATTGACGAACATGATAGGTGCCTTAGTTGTACTACAACTTTTGCCATCAACAACTTTCTACGACAGAAAAATAAGAACAAATTTTTTTATATACCTAGTCATAAATCATAAATGTATTGAAGTATTTCTTTCTACTTTATTTTTGGATTATTATTTTCTGTATGAAGTTAAGGTCCACAAATTTTATAGAGATCAAAAGCTTTAATACTATATGATATCGGAGACAATAAAAGAATCGGACAAGAAATCCCTTGTAAATTATCATTAACTCAAAGGACTATGTTAGATATGGATTACCTTTAGGTCAATCATGTAGAAATATAGAATAATTTCCACACTCCCTACGTTGAATCCCTCCACAAGTTTGATTTCCCTTGTTTGAAAATGAGCCTAGAGTCACATTTTCTCAAACAAAATGGTACTCCATCTCAATATGTTTTATGTGAGCATGGAACAATGGATAATGCACAGGTAGAAAGCATAGAAGTTGCCACCGAAGATCTGGGGCTGTTGTTGATGGCGCTCGAAGGAGAATCTATTGTGCATATCGATGGAGTTGGGAGAAGTTAACGTGGAGTAAGTTTAAGAGAATTGTTAACATTTATTAACTTGTGGAACAAATTTATGAAAATGGTTAGTGCTTTTCTTAGAGAATTGTTAGCCGTTACTAATTTATGGAGCTAGGAAAATGGTGAGTGCTTTCTCCCCTATAAATATTCACAACAACAAATCAAATTGAAAAGTACAATATCTTAGGTTTTTTTAGTATATAAAGTAACTCTCCCTTCAAGTTATTCTTTTTTGCTTCGGTTACTTGTTTTGGTGTGTATCAATTGAAGGTGAACACCATCTGGTATTAGAGTAAGATATCGAGACAAATGTCGTCACCACAAAAAATTGCAGGAGGAGATGTGACAACACTAAAAAGTAGAAAGGAGGGGAGTGTAACACTCTAGGGCCTCTTACTCACGAAGAGTATTATGTAGCATGGTAGATAAAAACATGTGTTAATTTATAGGCACAAGGTGTGTGGATGCCATCGAGCATGGTGATAACGTCAAGGAACGTAAGGATAGGGTAACTCATGCTATCATCTACCAAGTAGTTCTGGAGGACGTACTTCTCATGTTGGCAGAGGTAGCATGGGAGACGTTGCAATGCGTATGAGTGTGGAATGGGTCAAGGAAGCAAGGTGTAGACCTTGAAGAGCAATTTTGAGGTTATCTGCATTAGGATAGTGAGTCGATGGACGACTTTTCCATGAAGTTGACAATGATCGTCATCAACATCTGTTCATTAGGCGACAAGGTGAAGGAGATCTTTATCATCAAGAAGTTCCTTTGAGCTATTCCCCTGAGATTCATTCAAATTGTTACCTCCATTGAGCAAAAGTAAAATGGTGTGGTTGAGAGAAGAAAATGTACCATAATGAATACTGCAAGAAACTTACTCAAAATCATGCAAGTCCCGACAGTTTTTTAGGGCGAGACAATACGACATGCAGTTTATCTTCTAAATTGTTTGGTGACGAAGACCTTGGGCACTCGTGCCCTTTATTAAGTATGGTTTGATAAGAAACCTCACTTCGAGCATCTAATAGTTCTTGACTATGTAGCACATGTTTAGACTGCAAGGCCATATATCAAGAAACTTGATGATAGAAGCCAAAAGATGGTGTACTTAGGTGTAGAGGATAAGATGAAGGCGCATAGACTATATGATCCTCAACCTGAGAAATTTTTTGTGAGTATAGATGTCGTATTTGAAGAAGAGAATAAGTGAGATTGGTGCAGCATCGACGATAACAAACAAACTGTTGCGAGTTTACTATTCTAGAAGATGAGGGAGATGTGGCAGATTTAGAAAGCGCACTAACACCAATACCAACTAGTTCACACATGTCATCATTGGTGACACGAAAAGGTGAACCAAAGCATAAGATGGTGTCAAGCTAGAAGAGTTGGATCCACAACAGATGATGAACCAAAGAAATTTCGTTCCCTCACTGAAGTTTATGTAGATACATTCGAAGAAGAGTTGGATCTAGATGAGCTAGTATTGTTTGCTATCGAGGAGCCAACAACTTACCATGAGGGAGCAACTGAGACGACATGGTAGGAGGCCATGAAAAAAGAGCTTGAAGTTATTAAGAAAAAACAAGACATGGGCCATCACTGACTTATCACTTGATCACAAGGCTATCGATTTGAAGTGGATGTTTAAGCTAGAGAAGAATAAGGGAATGTCATCAATCACAAAACCAGACTCATGACAAATGGATATGTGCATTTTCAAGAAGTTGATTTTAAGGTTTTCGCGTTGGTGGCTGGACTTGACATTTTAAGGTTGATTCTTGCTCTCACAACTTAACATGGGTGGGAGGTCCATCAATTGGATAACAAATCAGCGTTTTTAGATGGTGACCTCAAAGAAAAAGTGTATGGTACCCAACTTGAAGGTTTATGGCAAGCGCAAGTGCATGGAACAAACACTTGGACAAAGTTTGAAGTACTCACAAGAGAAAACAAGCTACAAACTCATTGTTGGCTTATATGTCCGATGACTTGATAGTCACTAGTATAAGTGTGGAAGGCATCAAAGAGTTTAATAAGCAAATGATTAAAGAATTTTAGATGATTCACCTCAAGTTACTCACACACTACCTCTGATATTGAGGTGGACTAGAAGAAAGATTGCATCAGCTAAATCAATCAACATATGCAACAATTTAAGATGGTAGAGAGCAACTCGACCAAGTATCCCATGGAAGCAAAGTTACAACTAAAAAAAAACTTTTAAGGAAGTTTGGTGAATCCTAACGAGTATAGGGCCGTCATCAACCGTTTGAGGGACTTGACTCATATTCGTCCAGATCTTTCATATGTTGTCGGAATGGTGAATAGGTACATGAAGAAGCTTATATGAAACATCATTAAGTGATCAAGCACATTCTCCGTTGTGAATGGAACCACAAACTATGTGCTAAAGTATTAAAGAACGTGAGGACCTAAAGAACTAGTGAGTCTTACTTATATTGATTTAGTCAAGGACATCCACAAAAGAAAAAAAAAAAATTGGAGGAATAACATTTTAACTCAACAAAAATTTGATGACTTGGCAATCTTAAAAGGAGTGAATTGTGAGTCTTACTTATGTCATGCCAAGTTTTGTGATTGAGAAATTTGTTGAGCCAAGTTTTGTGATTGAGAAATTTGTTGAGAAAAGTGATTGGAAGTGAGCTAAATGCAGTAACTCTCTATGTCGACAATAAATCTACGATTGCATTGATGAAGAATCCGATATTTCACGAATGCAGCAAACATATTGACACTCACTTCCACTTCATTCATGAGTGTATCAAAAGTGATAGATTATTGTGGAGTTTATACACACCATAGAGCAACGTGCAGATATTCTCATCAAGGCCTTATCATGACTTAAATTTGCAAAGATGTAGTTACTCAGAACCTCAAACAAAATCAAAATTATGGAAGAGATTGCGAGTCAATAAGTTTGACTCTGTAAAACAAATTATTAACTTGTGGGGCAAATTTAGGAAAAGGGCTAGTGATTTCTTTGAGACGATTGTTATTAGTTATTAACTTGTGAAAACCGAAGAAGTAGTGGAGAAGTCCAAAATCCTTGATAGCTTATTTTGTATCTTAATTGAGAGTGTTATTGACCAAGAAATTATTACCGAGAAACTTAGATTCAGACTACTTTAATGATAAAATATCTCAAGCAAGAACACTTCACAAACAAGATTGATCATATCAAGTTTGAATGATTCTAAACATGCAACCTAAACTAGATAGAGTTGCAAAGAAATTTAGCCATGGACTAGAGGAGAGTACAAATGCTTTTTTTGCTACATTTTTCAAGTCTACCTTACAAAGACAACGTATATGACTTTGTATAGTTTCAAAATGAGAACCTTTGGCCTTCTATGAGGTATTTCCAGAGTTGGTAACATTCATATTTTATGATCATAATTAACCACTATATATATTTTGTGACGCCCCGTTAGGTTTAATATATATATATATATATAACAAAATAAAGAAATGGTTTAATATATATATTAAAATATAAATAACCAAAAAAAAAAAAAAAAAAAAAAAAAAAAAAAAAAAAAAAAAAAAAAAAAAAACTGACCACCTCTCCTCTAATCTCTAAGCCCCTCCCCTAAAATACCTCCCTCATCCCTTCCCTTCCCTATTTATTCCTTCAAAGACAAGGTGGTAAAGCTGCTAATTCATTTACTGGACTGTAAAGACTGAAGATCGATGAATGAGACTGAACCGGACCCTTCTCTCTGTCTTCTCCTTTCCCGTAAACAAAACGGAAACTGAAAAAAAAAATTTGGAGGAAAAAAAATGCATATACAATGGAGAGGTCATTAGACAATAATGATGGAGAGATGTTAGACAATAATGGAGAGATACAAAGAAGGCAGATAATGAGATCGTAGACAAATAAAAGAAGAGAGATGTCATTCGAAAATGTTAGTAGTTAGATCTTTTCATTTTCTACGAAGAATATTAGCGATTATTTAGATTTAATTTAGAAATTTAGAAATTATCTGTTACAATAATCTCAATTAGAAATTATCTATACAGTCCATTAAAATTTGTCAAAAAAAAAAAAAAAAAATAGATAGATAAGAAAGAGAGGAAGATAGGGAATAGGAAGATCGGGGAAGATAGGGAAAAGGAAGATGGGGAAAACAATTTCAAATAAAAAAAAACGAAGATTTGGAAAACAGGATGAAAAGAGGAAGAAAAAAAAATGAAAGAAAGACCGAGAAAGAGAGGAAGATTAGGAAAACAGATAAAAAAAAAATAATAATACATGGAAAGAGAGGAAGATAGGTCCCATCATTTCATTGCATGTGATTGTTGCATAACCCCGATAGGGGGTCACTTACTGAGTATTCTAGAAATACTCAAGCCTCGTGCTACTTTACTTTTTCAGGTTAAGGCAAGGCACTCCTATACGGCTGACGACGGCATCGCAACTCGAGACCATGGCGCATGCATAGGGTAGTGGTATTTATTTTCTTAGTCTTAGGCTAGAATATGATGTTTTTTAAACTTAAACTCTTATTCATTTTATTTAGACTTTTGTTGTGTCGTTTTAAAGATATTTTCAAAACACGTAAGTCCATAACTGTGTTTTAAGATAAAGGTTATGTTTTATGGAATTTAAATGAAGTCTTCCGCATTTAATGTTTATGGTACGTATACAGTAGCGACCTTAAATTAAGTAGAAAATTTCGGGTAGTTACACGACCATAAGACGCGTGCGAAGCCACTTGCATGTGCAATCAATCAGCACACAATTATAACCAAACAAGGTCAAAGCTACTACGACTCCTTAATGCTAGCGCTACTTAATGCTGCTCTCTACAATTTAAGTCTCCCTAAGAAGTTCAACAATAATAAATTAAAATTACTAGGGAAATTGAATGAGCTAATTTTGCGTAAAGTAATTTTAAACATACCCCTAATAATTTAAACTAGCTAACTTAATTACTCATAAAAACTTACTCCTAATAATTTAAACTAACAAAACCTAACCACGCATAAATAATTTAAACTCTCAATTTAACTAGCCAAAAGTAGTCATACTAACATTAAACGCCTTAGAAAATGTATTTTTCGACTGATTTTAAATTGTTTGAGTGAGATAATAAAATGAAGTGAGGTACCTCACTCTTATAGTGTGGAGGTTCAGTCAACTCCCTATTTCTCAATTTAGAGCAACATGACAACTTTTTTTTTTTTTTTTTCTTCTAATTTTGGGTTATTACATTTAATGTTGAAAGAAATTTAATGTTGAAAGAAATTGAGGGGTTGACATTTAGCCCTCTTGCAAATAATTACGAAAAAGTTGTCCAAGAAGGACAAAATTTGGAGTAACGTAATAGTTCCAAAATCATTTTTAATCATAAAATGTTTTTTAATTTCTCACTCAATTAAACACTTAATTTAAGCACCATTTCTAAAGTCAACAATTTCTTCATCACCAAATAATCATTTTGACTACATTTAATGCTTACACAATTTGATTGGTTGCCATTTAATTTTCTCATCAATTAATTAATTAAGTAAATAAAATAAAATGACTTTAATTTTATTTTTGATATATAATATTATTTTAATTCCACAACTAAGACTTTTTGTATGGTCTAATTCAACGCTTTGGTAAGTCAACGTTTAGTTGGGTTATATTAATATTTAGAATAAATTCACAATTGGATGAGCAATCAAGCAATCACTCAAGAAGCCTATATAAAGGGTTAAGAGAGTTTAATTCAAAACCCAATTTTGTAAGCAAAGATGGGTTCTTTTTCTTCTTTAATCGCCACCATTGTCATTGCAGTTTTGGTGGCTCTAAGCTTGGCTTCCACAATAACAGCCAAAGGCTATGACTGCAAGTTTCCTCCACCGCCGCCACCACCCTCACCGTCACCACCACCACCAAAGTTCTTTATAGCACCTCCTTCATTTCCAGCACCAAGGAGACCACCGCCGCCCCCACCACCAAAGAAGTCACCACCTCTACCGGTACCAAAGAAGTTTCCTCTACCACCGTCGGCACCAATAGAGCCAGCTCCTCCACCACCACCATCACCACCATTACGAAACTCGACTCATTAACCAGGGCGAAAGAAGTCTCCTCCACCTCCAACACCAATAAACAGGTCACTAGGTCGCCTCCTTTCCCGCCACGAAAGAAGTCTCCACCGCCTCCTCCGCCGTCTCCTTACTATTATTAGGTCAACGTGTTGTCACTAAGTGGGACTCTTTCATCCTTATAGCCTTCATTTAGTATACTATCAATAAAATTATATCTTTTGTGTTTCTTCATGTAAAAGCACATCTTCCTATTCCTATGGTAACACACATGAATCAAATATTATTTAAAGGATTAAAATAGCATTTATGAACAATTTTCTTATTGGAAGACACATGAATGAAATATTATTTATATGTGAGTTGTGCTAAAAATAATATATTAAAAGGTTAAAATAAACTCGATTTTCGAGCTTTCAAATTGGATCAAGATGAAAAAACATAAAGACCAAAGTAAATAAAATAAAACGTCAAAATTTTGTGCAATTTAAAAAAGCACACAAAACCACAAGTAGAAGACAAATTGAAATCAAATACAAAATTAGTGTTGTTCAAAATTATTTACAAATGGGGAATGTGTTCTCGATACAAATTCAAACAAATGTAAAAACTACAAAATACATAGACATTGATGTCTTTGAGCTATAGCTCTCAAGAAATCCTCTATCTCGACCCGTGATCAATAGTCACTTAAAAAAAAATGACGAATAGGGGAGTAAAAGTATCCTATTTCTAGGCTCTCGTCACATTCTTATCTTAGTAAATTACTATATATATATATATATATATATATATATATATATTCTAAACTCTAGGATGTTTGGGCCTAATCTCTATAGCTATTTAAGTATACAAGGAAACCTCAAAGTTTTACCCTTGGGGTCTATTTAGGTTCTATTTAGGTTGTTCATCATTTTTGTACTTTGATTTAGGTAACTTGCTTTGCCAATGCCAACCTCTTGGGTTGAGACATTACCTCAATAAAATATGGTAGGCCTAAAACGACGGTAGGGGCACTATTGGGTCTTACCTAGAATGTTGTGGGGTATTGAAGAAGATAGGAGGATGAGACTCTAGTGACATTGTTCACACTACTAGCGGCCTAGAGAGATACCTTAGTCGTTCTTGGGTGCCGTGGAGGTTTATTAGGTTTTTAGGATGTCTAGGAAACTTAAAACACAAACTCTAAACTCTAGGACTCTTTGTTCTAGCTCCTTCAGGCTTTCTTAGTCTGGAAGCACTAGTGTCTAGACCTTTAATTGGCATTCATGATCTTTAAGTGCTCAGACTACTGGAGGTGTTACTAACCCTAGGTCATCATATAATCGACCTATCTTTCGCGCCTTAGTTTTATGTCTATGTAGACAACTATGCTCAACAAGGAGAACATGCATTCTATCACCTGGAGCTAACATACATTCTAATTCCTTCATGCAAGCTCAATGAGAAGATAATGTCCATCAATCACTTGAAGCACATATCACAATATTACATCCTCCTTTCTAACCCAATTAAACATATATAACAACATGCATCTCAAAATCTTATTTTAGAGGCATTTCTATAATTTTAGACAACATACATGACATTCTCAACTAAAACTACTCATTTGATGCTCTATTCATGTACATTCTAACAACCTAAGACAGGATATGATAGCATGCTTGTTCGTTCTAGCAATCCCTACAAGTATTGCTCGAGGAGAGTCTGAATGGTTACTCACTTAGATGATGTGTGCCTTTCTAGGCTCGTTTTCCACTAGTTAACTACTCAAAATTTTCTGAAATTCCTCTAGCAAGACCTAGTTCAAGTTTAATTAGGGTCAGAATTGAAATAAAAGTAAAAAACAGTCGAACGAGAGTTGAAATGAATGGAAATTAGCACTTCACGTGCCTTCATAGACTTCCCACATGTAGGCAGGATATCTCATGTGTGGGTCTCACGCTTGCATACGCGTGCGCTCAAAAATGCATTGTGCTCCAAGCAGGTCCGAGTTTGAGCTTTAGCTGTAACACCTGAGCTCCGAAAAAGTATTAAATATATTTTTTTTTCTATGAGTCCAAACTTTTGGAATTTTATTGAGAGTCTTGAAAGATGAAATTTGAGAGAGTGTAGAAGAGAAAAATACTTGAAAAAGTCCCGCCCTCAATTAGATAAGTGAAAATTGAAATTTGTGAAAGGTAAAAGAAAAGACAGGCAAAAGAAAGAAAAGAAAAGAAAGGAGAAGGAATAAAAAGAAAGGAAAGGAAAGAGAAAAGAAAAGAAAAGGAATAAAAAGAAAGGAAAGGAAAGAGAAGAGAAGAGAAAAGAAAAGAAAAGAAAAGAAAGAGAAATGAAAAGAAAAGAAAAGAAAAGAAAGGAAGGAAACCCTAGAGAGTAGGAAGATAACCGCCTCCTAACTTCGATTCCGACCACAAGAAGCCTAATTCCGGCCAAGATCCTTCATAGAAACTTGCGATATCCCACATTGGTTGGAGAAGAGAACGAAACATTTTTTATAAGGGTGTGAAATCCCAGCAGACGCATTTTAAAGTCTTGAGGAAAAGCCCAAATAGGACAATATCTGCTAGCGGTGGATCTGTGCCGTTACAAATGGTATAAGAGCAAGACACCGGACTATGTGCCAGCGAGGAAGCTGTTCCTCGAAGGGGGTAGACACGAGGCGATGTGCCAGTAAGGACATTGGGCCTTGAAGGGGGTGGATTGTGATATCCCACATTGGTTGGGGAGGAGAACAAAACACCAGGGTGTGGAAACCTTTTCCTAGGAGACGAGTTTTAAAGATTTAAGGAGAAGCCCGAAAGGAAAAGCCCAAAGAGGACAATATCTGTTAGTTGTGGACCTAGTCGTTACAGTTGGTTATTTATAGGAAATGAAATGTGATAGAAGACTTACAATACAAAGCCATAATATGATAATGCCCCCGAACATCGAATATCAATGCAAAGAATGGAGAATACTTCATTTTGTATTTGTTTGAAAAACTTTTTTGTTCTATCCAACTAGTGAATACTCCTTTTGTAATGTAAATAGATAATGAAGTTTCAACGGGAATGGAAGTTATGGTATTTAATGTGCCATAAAAGAATTCTTGTATAGATTTAACTAAAAATGAATACTTTAAATAAATTTTTATCAAAATATAATTAATGATATAGTATTTAAATAATAAAATGATCCAATCAATTTGTTATAACATAATATTATAGCGTTAAAAAATAATGTTATAATAAGTTAAAGATAACCTAATATTTTTAGCTATATTAAACATATTATAGATTTAATAAAACGCTATAAAAAAAATTATATCAATGTATATAAACTATAGTTTTATGTTCTATTATAGCATCTATTTTAGCTCTTTTAAAAAATGTTATAAAAGTCTCGTACTCTTAATAACATGGCTGTCACAACGTATGGAAAATGCTATAAAAAGTTTACGATAGCATTTTTCGTATACTATTGTATCCTTTATTTCTTGGAGTATCACTACCCTTCAAATGCCCAAAAAAAAAAAAAAAAAAAAAACAGAAATTATGTTCCTGATTGACAAGTATGGAAAATTATGAATCAAGTATTATTTATGGAAACTTCATGCACCACTTCACCTTGCAGATGTCAGACTTCGAAAACTCCAAATGGTTCTTCCTAACTCGAGTCAACTCGTAACACATAATTTTGTAGATAAATAAATGCTTGCTAAATCTTTTTAGTCTTTGATCATGTAATAGATCCATTGAATATTTGAAACACGTGATTCTTATCGTCATCAAATTAGAAGAGTCATCACCTACGTCAAAAGAACTAAAGTCAGAACATTGAAAGTAGGATGTATTAAAAATTTTCTTGGAAGATCAATTTTATAATCATTGTTATTAATTCTTTCAAGAAATTGATAAGGGTCATACCCTCCTAGACGTAACTTTATTTTCCTTTAAAATGAAAATCGCTCCTTGCGAAAATGTATCTAAACCCGATCAGTGGGATGAAAAATAAGTTTCTTTCGTCATTTGTTCATTCTTGAAACAACTTTGAGATTTTATTTTTTTAATTCTCTATCACCTCTTTATACGAGGTCTTGACCAAATATGGTTTATTTATGACAGCTTCACTCACAAAAACATTAGAAAGAATAGGAATCAAAAGGGGTAAATGGATTAATTTATAGATATATTAGTCCAAGATTTATATGATCTAGACTTAACTTCTTTACCTTTAAAACATTAATTACAAAACTTATAAACGTCATGATTTATTTTTTAGCCAAAAGAAGGGATCATGCAACAAATTGTAACTTATATTAATCCCAGAATGTCCTATTGAGCCACCTCATGTACTTCTTTCACAAGTAAATCTTTTATAAAAAGTTTACGAACACCAAGTTTACTTTTCTTGAACATAAATTCACGGAACACATAATAATCATCCAGAGCTTTTTTCACAAGACAAGATGCAAGATGCATTAAAGTTCTTTTCAAAGTGTAATTAAAACTGACTTAACATGCTCTACATGCTTAAATAAAGTTTTCAAATAAATTAAAATATCATTCAAAATACACAGCATTTTTTCTCAAACGTTCTCTCAAAACATGAACTAGTGAGCACATTAATGTACTAGGAATATTAGTTAACCCAATAAGCATAACAAATTATTCATACCATCCAAACTTTTATTTTTTATTCCTCTCGCATTCTAATTTGATGATATCTAGATTTTAAATTAATCTTAGTAAATAGACATGAACCATGAAATTCATCAAGCACATCATCTAGTTTAGGAATAGGATGTCGATACATTATATTAATTTTGTTGATGGCTCTACAATTCACATACATGTGTCAAGTTCCATCTTTCTTTGGCATCAACAAGACTAGTACAGAATGTGAACTTAAACATTTTCGTGTATATAGCTATTTTCCATGAGCGCCTCCACTTGACTCTTAATTTCTTTAGTCTCAATTGAATTGACTCTGTAAGCTGGTCTATTAGGAATGAATGAAATCTATTTTATGTTCAATACCTCTAATGGGAGGTTGTGAATGTTTGATTAATCCACCACACTTAAATGGTGGGAAAGTTATCTTATTTATAATCAAATAAATTACAATGATATGAAAATAGTAATAAATGAAAATAACAATAAAGGGAAAGATACCTGTGGTAATAAGGCAAATATATAATATTTGCCTTATAATAAAACATCAAATATAATATATATATAAACTATAATTTATTACTAAATATCCTTAACACCCCACCGCAAGCTGAGCGTCGGATTTGAACGAACGTGAAGCTTGGATCTGAAAAATTCAAAGAGGTTGAGAAACACTTTTCGTGAAGATGTCAACAACCTGGTTTAGAGGAGGCGTAGAGAAATACTTTCTTGGCCATCGAAAATTGCAGAGGGATCGCCGCTCAACAGCGATGCTGTCTTGGCTTCGGCGAGAATATGTCTAACCCATGAAGAGGGATTGTCGCTTAGCGACGATGATGCCTTGGCTCTGGTGAGAATATGTCTAACCCCAAGAAGTAGAAGGGGAAACCTAGAGCAAGGGATAAAGACAATGTTGAAGCCGGAAGAGTCGCCACATTGGGCGAAGGAGCCAATTTTGGCGAGAAGGGCGGCGGCAACTTGGTTGGCGAAGAGGCCAGTGCGGCGCCCAGATTCCAAAGGTAAATCTCTGCAGAAGGTCGATGGGCTTATCGAGATTCTGTATATTTTCGAAGAGAACGCTGATGAAGATCCTAAGATTAGGGTTTTTGTGAAGGATGAAGGGAAAATTGGGAAGAAAATGAGAGAGGCTATGTTTGGAAAAGATGAGGTTGTATATACAGAGTATGGCGAAGGGTGATTTGGAGGTCAAAAGAGCGGAGCCGAAGAGTAATCAATCGGCTCCGCCTGCGGCAGCCATGGAGACTGCGCTTACAGCATCAAAGCCCGCAGGGGTGGTGGAGAAGAAGATGAGTAGGGGATTCATAAGCCATTGAAAATAAAGGATCGGGGTTGCTAAACCGAAAGGGCTCTGATACCATGTGAATGTTTGATTAATCCACCCCACTTAAATGGTGGGAAAGTTATCTTATATATAATCAAATAAATTACAAGGATATGGAAATAGTAATAAATGGATATAACAATAAAGAGAAAGATACAAGGATATGGAAACAGTAATAAATGGAAATAACAACAAAGGGAAAGATACCTATGGTAAATATTTGCCTTATAATAAAACATCAAATATAATATATATGTAAACTATAATTTATTACTAAATATCCTTAACAGAGGTAATCCTTTAGGTCCTTCATCTCGGGACACGTCTTCAACATCTTGTAAAAGAGATTGAAACACACTAGGCAAAGATAAGTTGTTATCATTAGAGGTCAAACACCCTCTTGTACTTAAATACAAAGATGATTTTTTTTCCTTTTGTGAAAACATTTCACTTCTCACCTCTACGACTCACTTTTTTTTCTTTCTTTTTTTCTTTTTTCTTTTTCAATTTCACCTCTTCTTTAATTCTTCTTTCCACTAATTTTTTCTCTAATTTTTTTCTCATTTTTCACTCCATTATTGTTTTTCTTTCGATTCTTCTACCTAAAATTTTTTTTTTCCCACTCTCACTTCACTTGATCAGCAAATATGCATAACTTAAAGGTACCAGAGTAGTTTTTCTACTTTTGTAAAAGAATACATATTCAAATAACCATCGTACATGACCTTCCTATCAAATTTTCAAGGTCGGCCAAACAATATGTCTCTAGCAAGTATTTATAACATATCACAAAGAATTTCATATTTATATTTTTCTAAAATAAAAATATATTAAACATTGAGAAACTAACTTTATTGTTCCACTATCACAGAGTCGTTGAAACTTGTAAGGCTTAAGAGGGTGTTGGGTTGGAATTTGCAACCTTTTGATCAACATGGTACTTACTACATTAGTGCAACTTCTACTATCAATAACAAGACTACAAGGAGTCCCCTTAACTAAACCCCGTGTGCAAAATAGATTATCTCTTTGGTCATCAAAATCGTTCTCCAAAACTCGAGTTTTAAGAAGTCTTCCTGTAACAAGTGTCAAACCTCCTCATTCTCCATGATTTCTTTGTCAAGTAGTTCATCTTGATCATTTTCCTCACCATTTCTGACAAATTCTCCATTCTTAATGATTATGACTTTCTTGTTAGAACAATCACGACTAATATGACCAATTCTTTGACGTTTCCAACATTTTGATGTCTATTTTTTTCTCGAATCTCCTTGTATTCCTTCACTTTCTCCTTATCCTTGGAGGTCTCAATTTTGTCTTTTTTTGTCAAGCTCATAATTGTCTCAAAGCTTGAAATCTATCTTTTCAATATTTACATTTTTTTTTCCAAGTGTTAAAAGAAGTAGACTTAGAAAGAGCATACCACTTGGAGTTCTTCTCCCAAGTTAATTGCCCTTCAATTTTGAAGGCAAGGTGTAAGAATTTTTGCATATCAAAGTACACTTGCATATCTACTTAATGAGCATGTTGTCGGTTCAATCCACCAAAAAATTTAGCAATTATATCCTCCTCGTCTTCATCAGTGCATGCTCTATTCATAAGAGTCACCATTTCTTTGTAATAATCTTCTACACTTTTGAATTCTTTTGTAAAGTATAAAATTTTTGCTTGAGTGCTCGAGAATAATGCTTAGGAATGTACCTTTTCCTTAACAATGTATTATTTTTCTCTCACGGTTCAATTGGTTCTTCATAATTTCTCCTCTACTTTGATTTCAAACATGTCCACTATATAATTGCATAATCAAGTTTTAGCTTCCTTTCTTCACTAAAATTGTAGCAATCAAAAAAATGCTCCATTTCGCTCTCACATTAAAAATTCTCCTCTAGATCAAACTTCCCATAAAATGTTGAAATTTTGAAGCTTTACTCTCCTGACTCTTCTTTCTTCTCTTCTCTCATATTGGTAATCCGTCTTAACCCTTCATAGAGACATCGAATGTTGGACATGTCAAGGAATTGGTCATATTAGCTGTGATTGTCCTAACAAGAGAGTCATGATCATCAAGAATGGACAAGTTATCATAGATGGTGAGAAAAGTGACCAAGATGATCTAGTTGAAGAAGAAGTCCAGTAGGATGAAGAGGAATTGGAAGATGGGGGTCATTTGGCAGTTCTTACAAGAAGACTTCTTTAAACTCAATTTATAGAGAATGATGTTGATGATCAAAGAGACAACATATTTCACCAACGATGTTTAGTCAAGAACTCCTTGTAATCTTGTTATTAATAGTGGAAGTCGCACCAATGTAGTAAGTACCATGTTGATCAAAAGGTTGTAAGTTCCAACCCAACACCATCTTAAACCTTACAAGTTTCAAAGGCTCAAGGCCAGTGGTACAATGAAGGTGGTTTCTCATGCTTTAATATCTTTTACTTTGGAAAAATATAAAGATGAAATTTTTTGTGATGTGTTTTCAATGCTTGCTGGAGACATATTGTTTGGTCGACCTTGGAAATTTGATAAGAAAGTCATGTATGATGGTTATTTGAATAGGTATGCTTTTATAAAAGATAGCAGAAAAACCACTCTTGTACCTTTGAGTTATGTATTTGTATTTACTGGTCAATTAGATTTGGAGGAAAAAGAAAAGAGTTTGAGGGAGAAGAATCGAAAGAAAAACAAGAATTGAGTGAAAATTTAGAAAAAAAAAATCAAAGAGAAAAAAATCCAAAAAAAATAAGAACGAAAAAAGATATGATATTGAAACAAAAAAAAAGGAAAAAAGTGAGTTGTTTGGCTAGAGTTGGAGAGGTGGGAAGGGCAATGTTTTCACAAACAACCATCTTTGTACTTATGTACAAGAAATGATGTTTGGTCTCTAACGATAACAACTTGTGTTTACCTAGTATGTTCCAATCTCTTTTACAAGAATTTGAGGATGTGTTCCAAGATAAAGGACGTAAAGGACTACCTCCTATTAGAGGTATTGAGCATAAAAAAGACTTCAGTCGGGGAGCTGTTATTCTTAATAAGATAGCTTATAAAGTCAACCCAACTGAGACTAAAAAAATTCAGAGGTAAGTGGAGGAGTTCATGGAAAAAGGCTATATACGAGAAAGTTTGAGTTCATATTCAGTACCAATCTTATTGGTGCCAAAGAAAATGGAATGTGGCGCATGTGCGTGGATTGTAAAGTGTTAAGGATAGTTGACCGTTCATTATAAGGCAAATATCTAGATATTTCCCTTACATTACGGCTTACCATATCTTCCCTTTTATTAAAGGCAAATATATTGTATTCATTTATTATTATTTCCTTTTACTGTTATTTCCATATTATTTGTAATTTACCATATTTCTGTATTCCGTAAATGATTATAAATAAGAGAACTCTCACAACCATTTAGGTGTGGTGGATTCAGTAAACATTTACATGGTATCAACCCTGGTCCTTTCTTCTCTATGGCTTCTGAATCCTCTTATCATCTTCTTCCTTTCAATACTCTAATCCATATGATCACCATCAAACTTTCTTCCTCCAATTATCTTCTTTGGAAAAGCCAACTTCTCCCTCTCTTTGAGAGTCAAGACATGCTGGGCTATGTTGATGGAACTATGGTTCCACCACCTCGCTTTGAACCAGAAACCTCCTCAACACTCAACCCCAAATATTTGGCGTGGAGAGCAGTTGATCAACGACTTCTCTGTCTCCAGATCTCCTCTCTCACTAAGGAAGCCATGGTTGTTGTTGTTGGAAACTGCGTTCAGCCATCATTCGAAAGCTCGTGAACTGAGACTCAAGGATGACTTGCAGTTGATGAAATGTGGTACCAAACCTGTTGCTGAGTATGCCCATGCCTTCAAAAAAATTTGTGACCAACTTCATGCCATTGGCAGACCCGTCGAGAACATTGATAAAGTGCACTGGTTCCTTCGTGGACTCGGCATCGAATCTTCAGCTTTTTCTACTTTTCAAATGGCTCTCACCACTATCCCCTGTTTTGCAGATTAAGTCTCTAAAGCTAAAAGTTTTGAGTTGTTCCAGCGTTCCCTTGAGTCCTTTGACTCCACTCCTACAGCATTTACAGCCACTAATCATGGTCGCACCAATGGAAGCCACCCTGTTTCTTTTAGCAACCAGCGAGGTCGTCCTTATTCTCACAAAAACAACTCTTCCAATTGAGGACGAACCCACGCAGGTCAGGGTCGTCAACCCCCTCACTGCCAAATATGCCACAAAGAGAACCATTATGCTGACCGCTGCAAACAACGGTATGTTCGACTTGATTCTTCTCATGCTTACCTTGCTGAAACCTTTAACACGTCATGTTCTATTGCTGGACCCGATGTTGTTGATTGGTTTCTGGACACTGGGGCTTCGGCCCATATGACTGCCGACCCATCTATTTTGGATCAGTCTAAAAATTACACGAGTAAGGACTCTGTGATCGTAGGAAACGGTGCATCCCTACCCATTACCCACACCGGTACTATTTCTCTTGTTCCAAATGTTCACTTGTTAGATGTCTTGGTTGTCCCTCACCTCACTAAAAATCTTCTTTCCATAAGTAAATTAATATCTGATTTTCCTCTCTTCGTTACATTTACTAATAATCTTATTACTATCCAGAATTGTCAAACAGGAAGGGTGGTGGCAACCGGTAAAAGAGATGGAGGGCTATATGTGCTGGAGCGCTGCAACCCTGCTTTTATTTCAGTCCTTAGGAACAAATCTTTACGTGCTTCATATGATTTATGGCATGCTCGTCTGGGTCATGTGAATCATTCTGTTATTTCTTTTTTAAATAGAAAAGGTCATCTTTCTCTTATGTCTTTATTGCCTTCTCCATCATTATGCAATACTTGTTAGCTTGCGAAAAGTCATCGATTGTCTTATTCTCGCAATGAACGTAGGTCGTTTCATGTGTTAGATCTTATTCATTGTGATCTTTGGGGTCCTTCTCCCGTCAAATCAAATTCGGGTTTTCATTATTATGTTATTTTTATTGATGATTATTCTCGATTCACTTGGCTTTACCCTTCAAAATTTAAATCTGATTTCTTTGTTATTTTTCTTCAATTTCAAAAATTTGTGGAAAATCAATATTCTTCTCGTATCAAGGTATTTCAAAGCGATGGAGGTACCGAATTGACTATCACTTGTTTCAAAACTCATTTACGTAATTCTGGCATCCACCATCAACTCTCTTGTCCATATACACCTGCTTAAAATGGTCGTGCTGAGAGAAAACATCGTCATGTGACTGAGATTGGCTTCGCCCTTCTCTTTCACTCTCATCTTTCTCCTCGTTTTTGGGTTGATGCCTTCAGCACTACAGCTCATATTATCAACCGGTTGCCTACTCCATTTCTTGGAGGTAAGTCACCCTTTGAACTCCTTTATGGCTACACCCCACATTATGACAATTTTCATCCCTTTGGTTGTCGTGTTTATCCTTATTTGCGTGATTATATGCCTAACAAGCTTGCTCCCCGCAGCGTTCCTTGTATTTTTTTGGGTTATAGTCCTGCTCATAAAGGGTTCCGCTGTCTTAAACCCGCCACCACTAAGCTATATATCACCTGACATGCTCAATTTGATGAAACTCACTTTCCTGCTATCCCTAGTGTCACGGTCCTACATTTTTTACCGTGCGGCGTCGTGATCTTGACACACTCACGACTAGCCTTGAGGGAAATTAAGCCCCATATATATTTTTCGCCCCGGCTTTGTAGCTTCGTCGGACCTTAGGCGAGGTTTGTCTTCGCCAATCGAGCATCGCTTGTGCGGAATCCAAGCTTGTTCAACCACACATGTCGCCTGCGCGTGCATGTTCAATCATCTGCGACACATCCAACTTGCCTCTACACTAGGCCAACTCATTCGGCTCGACCTTGCCTCTACTCGGGCCAAGGTCTCTCAATACAACGTCGCATCTCATCTTGTCATCTCGATCCCCATTGACAGGGTCCATATGTCTTGACGTCATCCCGAGTCTCGGGATGTCGTCGGCCATCATAACTCATTCGGTCATGCCATTGAGAATGGGCCCGCGTGTCGTTCATCTCATTGGAACTTCTCGAACATCCATCCATCCGGGTTCTATCAAGGCATAGGCCCTCCCGTGCCCATGCCGAGTCATTTACGGATACCGTACCAGATAGCGGGTGTATGTAGAAACCTCCAACACGCGGGCTAGGGCACAATACCGACACACCCGTGTCGTCCGGTACTGTCCTTCAAAAACCCATTTCAAAGGAAGTCACCTGAGACACTCGTCTCGGCACGCTCGCCTACACTGTGACACACGTATGTGCCACAGAGTAGCTCACTTAGGCCACAGGGCCCATGGGTGGTGGAGAGCTAACACCATGATACCCCTATAGTACATTTTGAGCTATTTTCATTCTACCAGGTGTAGACATGATTTTGGTGAGGTGTCATACAGTGTCGTGTATTGTCCGTTTGATGTCCGATTGATACCAAACTTGGCGAGCATTCATATTTCATATGGACGGACTTAACTCCGGAACCGCATGCCCAAATTCCTTCTGAAACCTCGACTTTTGAGGTTAAGGCCCGGGACCCTACCCGGCCCTTCAACAAGCCTATCTTTGCCCTTCATGTCTATTCTGATGTCTCTATCTTGCTTATGTCTCAACATGTCTTCAATGCCCACTTTGCGTGGTGGTGTGTTGGATGATGCATTGTCCTCCTCGATCGCATCATGGCACTCATCAATATTGGCCTGCATATGGCCGGATGGGCGTCTCTTGAGGGACGCCACTTTGCTTGTCATGGCGTGAGGGTCACAACCTACTCTCTTCATAGAATGGTTGTGACACCTAGCTCCCAGGCCCAACCTCTTTTCTCTATTCCTATTTCAAATTTCTTAGAACCACATCTTTATCATATTGATTCATCCCCCTACCACTTCATCATCGCACATTCCTCGATCCAGTTCATCCCTGTGTGATATTTGTTCTAACCTTGTGGATGAGTCTGTGCAGGTTGATACTTCTCTTGCAGGTTCCACTTTGCCACCCTCGACTTCTAATTCGACCTCTATTGAACCTACTGTTGATTCCTCTTTTTGGGGCACTCATCCTATGATCACACGAGCCAAAGCTGGTATATTCAAGACTCGTCATCCAGCAAATATTGGTATTTTGGGCTCATCTGGACTTCTTTCTGCTTTTCTTGCATCCACTGAGCCAAAAGAATTCAAATCTGCGGCTAAGAATCCTGCTTGGGTGGCTGCCATGGATGAAGAAATTCGAGTGTTACGACAAAATGATACTTGGACTTTGGTTCCTCGACCTGCCAACACCAACATCGTGGGCTCTAAATGGGTGTTTCGTATTAAACATTTTCCTGATGGATCCGTCGAGCGTCTCAAGGCTCGTCTTGTTGCCAAAGGTTATACTCAGGTTCCTGGTCTTAACTACACTGACACTTTCAATCCGGTTGTCAAAGCTACCACTGTCCGTGTTGTGCTCTCTATTGCAGCTACAAATAAATGGCCTCTTCGACAACTTGATGTCAAGAATGCTTTTCTCAATGGAACTCTTATTGAACGTGTTCATATGGAACAACCTCCTGGGTATATTGATCCTCGATTTCCCACTCATGCTTGTCTATTAAAGAAAGCCATCTATGGCTTAAAGCAAGCTCCTCGTGCCTAGTTTCAGCATTTTAGCTCATTTCTTCTCACACTTGGGTTTTCTTGCAGTCGCGCTGACACGTCCCTTTTTGTCTTTCATAAGCAATCTAACCTTATCTATTTGCTTCTTTATGTTGATGACATTATTGTTACCGGCAACAACTCATCTCTTATTGACAGCTTTACTTGCAAGCTTCATTCTGAGTTTCTACCAAAGATTTGGGTTCTCTCAGTTACTTTCTTGGTCTTGAAGCCTCGCTCACTCCTGATGGTCTATTTATTAGTCAGTTAAAATATGCTTGAGATATTCTTACTCATGCTCAGTTGCTCGATAGCAAACCAGTCCACACTCCCATGGTTGTTTCTCAACACCTGACTGCTGATGGTTCTCCTTTCTCTGATCCTACTCTCTATAGATCTCTTGTTGGCGCCCTTCAGTACTTGACTATTACGCGTCTAGATATTGCCTATGCTGTCAATTCTGTCAGTCAATTCTTGCATGCCCCTACTACATATCACTTTCTTGTTGTCAAACGTATTCTTCGCTATGTCAAAGGAACACTCCTCTTTGGTCTTACCTTTCGTCCATCCACTGTTCCTAGTACACTAGTCGCTTATTCAGATGCTGACTAGGCTGGTTGTCCCGATATCCGTCGTTCTACATCCGGCTATTCTATTTATCTAGGTAACAATCTCGTTTCTTGGAGTGCCAAAAAGCAACCTACTGTCTCACGCTCCAGCTGTGAATCTGAGTATCGTGCTCTTGCCACAACTTCTGTTGAACTTCTTTGGGTTACGCATCTTTTGCATGACCTCAAGGTCCCTATTTCACAGCAGCCTCTACTCTTATGTGACAACAAAAGTGCTATTTTTTTTAGCTCTAATCCCGTTTCTCACAAGCGGGCCAAACATGTTGAACTAGATTATCATTTCCTTCGAGAACTTGTTATTGCTGGCAAACTTCGCACACAATATGTACCCTCTCATCTCCAAGTTGCTAACATCTTCACAGAAAGTATTTCTCGACCTCTCTTTGAATTTTTTAGATCCAAGCTTCACGTTCGTTCAAATCCGACGCTCAGCTTGCTGGGGGAGGGGTGTTAAGGATAGTTGACCGTTCATTATAAGGCAAATATCTAGATATTTACCTTACATTACGACTTACCATATTTGCCATTTTATTAAAGGCAAATATATTATATTCATTTATTATTATTTCCTTTTACTGTTATTTCCATATTATTTGTAATTTACCATATTTTTGTATTCCGTAAATGATTAGAAATAAGAGAACTCTCACCACCATTTAGGTGGGGTGGATTCAGCAAACATTTACATAAAGTCATCAACAAAATCATTGTAAAGTATCGACATCTTATTCCTAGACTAGATGATATTTTTGATGAATTGTCTAGTTCATGTCTATTTATAAAGATTGATTTGAAATCTGGATATCATCATATTAGAATGCATGTATGAGATGAATGGAAAACAGTTTTCAAAACTAAGTTTGGATGGTATGAATGGCTTGTTATGTCTTTTGAGTTAAGTAATGCTCCTAGTACAACTATGCACTTAATGAATCATGTTTAGAATATTTGGGAAACATGGTATTGTGTATTTTGATGATGTTTAATTTATTCGAAAACTTTGCAAGAGCATGTGGAGCACGTTAAATCAGTTTTAATTACACTTAGAAAAAAGTTAACTTTCTTAGCTCCATAGTTGGTAAACATGGAGTAGAAGTAGATGAAGAGAAAATTAAAGCAATTAGGGATTGGCCAACATCAAAAAATACAAGTGAAGTTCGGAGTTTTTATGGGTTAGCTAGCTTCTATATGAAATTTATAAAAGATTTTAGCACGACAACTACACCATTGAATGACTTAGTGAAAAAGAATGTTGTTTTTAAATGAGAGGAAATGCAAGAAAATGCACTCAATGAACTTAAGAAAAAATTAACCAAAGCACCAATGATTGTCTTGCCTACTTTGATAAAACTTTTGAAATTGAGTGAAATTGAGTGTGATGCAAGTAGTTTGGCCATAGGTGTTGTTTTGATGCAAGATGGAAAACGCTTAAGGTATTTTAGTGAAAAACTAAATGGGGTAGCATTGAACTATCCTACCTATGATAAAGAATTGTCGCTTTAGTTCTCATATTGCAGGTGTGGTAACACTACTTTTATGGCCTAGAGAATTTGTGATCTACTATAATCATGAATGCTTGAAGTATCTCAAGGGTCAAAGCAAACTGAACCATAGGCATGCAAAGTAGGTGAAGTTTATTGAAACATTTTTGTATGTCAGTAAATATAAACAAGGTAAGGATAATATGGTAGGTGATGCATTATCTAAAAAGTACAATTTCTTTACTTTTTATATAGAGATGACTAGGATTTTGGAACTATTTATGCATCATGTCTGGCAATAAAAGCATTGGATGATTATTATGCGTTTCATGAATTTCTATTTAAGAAAAGTAAACTTTGTATTCTTAAATACTCTATAAGAAATTTACTTGTATAAGAAAAAACACAGGGCGGTGGCTTAATGGGACATTTTGGGACTAATAAAACTTATAATGTGTTGCATGAACACTTCTTTTGCCCAAAGATGAAGCACGATGTTCATAAGTTTTGTAGCCAATATTTTAAATGTAAATAAGCTAAATCTAGATCACAACCAAATGGATTGTATACACGTTTGAATGTACCTAACGAACCTTGGACTAATATATCTATGATTTTTGTTATTGGTTTGTCACACACAAAAAAAGAAAAAAAAAATAGTATTATTGTTATGGTAGACAGCTTATTTTATTACATGCAACAAGATGGGTGATACAAACCATGTTGCTGATTTATTTTTTGGGGAAGTAGAAAGATTACATGGAATCATCAAAATTATTGTTAGTGATAGAGATGTTAAATTTTCAAGACACTTTTGGAAAGTATTGTGTGGTAAATTTGGTACCAAATTGTTATTTTCAACTACATGTCATCCTCAGAATGATGAGCAAACTGAGATGATTAATAGAACATTAGGAGCGTTGCTTATGGGCTAATATTCCTAAGAATATTAAGTTTTGGGACGAATGTTTGTCATTTATAGAGTTTGCATATAATAGAGCAATTCATAATACCACTCATTATTCTTTTGAAGTTACTTATGGATTTAATCCACTTGCGCTCTTGATTTGCTCACTATTCTTTTTAATATTTTTGTGAGTTAAGTAGTCACAAGTAAGACATATTTGATCAAAACAGTGCACAAACAAGATTTCAAAATTGTTTCAAGAATTAACAAATGACGGAAGGAAATAATTTTTCAACCCGATGATTGGGTTTGGATACATTTTCGCAAGGAGCAATTCCCAACTCAAAAAAAAAAAAAAAACGACAAAGTTACATCCAAGAAGGGATAACCTTATAAAGTTCTTGAAAGAATTAATAACAATACCTATAAAATTGATCTTTCGAGAGAATTTTCAATACATTCTACTTTCAATGTTGCTGATTTGAGTCTTTTTGATGTAGGTGATGATTTTCCTGATTCGAGGACGAATCCTTTTGAAGAGGGGGAAGATGATAAAGATCACGGTGTTCCAACTGAACCTATTACACGATCCAAAGCCAAGAAGATTCAACAAGCATTTTTATTCTTCATCTACGAAATTTGACAAGCTCGGTTCAACCATTATTTCATGTCTTACAAACTGATTCGATTGAAGAAAGACCACTTGGAGCTTTAGAAGTGAATATTTGCACGATTGAAGTAGCGGATGAAATTGCTATAAATAGCCCTCGATTGATAATTTGTTAGAAAACTTTATTTATTATTTTAATTCCATAAATTCTTGTACTGGACAAAAGGGTGGAAAGTTACTCGTCAAAATAGCCCAACTTTTTTTAAGATTTATAGGGTAGTGGGAGTAAATTATCTCACTAATTTCTTTAGTGAGCATTTGAAGTATTTTTTTTTTCTTTTTTAAGATAAAGGGTAGTGGGAGTAAATCATAGTTTCTTTAGTGAACATTTGATGTATTGGAAGTTTCTTTTTGTAGGGAGAGTATAAATACCCACAAATTGCTATGTAAATGACAAATTTTTTTACCAATAAAATTGAACTCTCAAGTTGAGATTTTCCCTCTTAGAATTTGAGTTTTATCTTTGTCATTTCTAAGTTTTCAAGCAATCCTGTGGTAGATTGTATCTGAGTCATTCAATCAAGTTGTGATCAAGTTTGATTGTGGAGTGACTCAAATTAGGACAAGGTTTCAAATCTTGCTTCTAATCTGAAGAGGTATTCTAATTTTAGCATTATTGATCTGAATTTTGTATAAGGAGGTGTTAATTTTTTTGATTCAAGGGTTCTTGCTTCAACAAAAGTTGGGATCCTCATAGTTATTTGATCTTCTAGAAATGTCTTGAAGTTCCAAGTGGTTTTCTTGCATGTCACAAGACCCTGTTGAAGACTCAAAGTTGTTCATTGGATTCTAGTGCCGCAGATCTTCCGAACAATAGATCTCATCTCAAGGTGGACCAACTTTTCTATTCTCATACTTGGTAAACTTGTATGGCCACCGTAGTAAATGACTAGTATCCTGGGTTGAGGCACGACCTCATCATACCTATTCAGACCATATGGCGTATCTCTTTTGAACATCATATGTGTAAGGTTAGCAAGGGTCATAGTGTCACGCTGAATCTGGGGAGCATAAAAAAAATTATAATTTTTGAAATATAATGAAGAAAAGCTTTGTTAACTTAATGTATATATATATATATATATATATATATATATAATGGGCGGCATTGTGGAGGCATGCTATGTAATCCTTCATCACATTGTCAGTGAGATAATGAGGCAGAACTTCACAAAGATAATGAGAGTTTACGTTTTGCCTCACAACGTCACTCCCATGCAAAGTAAAAGACTATACGAATCTTCATCCCCCCTTCACGAACGCTTTTGCACAATGTAAAAGATCAAACTCCAACAACAAAAAACCATAAACCACACTAAAAGTGAACAACAAAATGACCAACTTCAATATAGTTTGTGCTCTTATTTGTAGGACCTGCTAGATCAAGCATACATTTATGTAGAAGCTTGAAGGCATATTCACTTGTTGTGCAATTCGTGTACTTATTTGAAACTCTTTATATTCTGTTCTTGATGTTTATGTTCCTTTTACTTCTAAAAGGCTGTTGAACTTGAGCAGGAAATATGGCTGAAGGGTGCTGTAAAACAAATAACATGCCCATATCAGAGGTGGAGGGACCTGGAGGACTCCTTTACTAATTGCAGATGAAGGGCAGTTCCATCACTTTGCTTGAACCTAGACTAAGCCTTCACCAACTAGCCTTGCTTCAACTGTCCCTGCTTCATCAATTCGTTTAATTTTGCATCTTACAACTTCAAACTCGACAAAGAATCTCCAAAAACCATTTTGCAAGCTACATTGTTTCTTTAGAATTTTCAGACTCAGGTTTTCCTTTTCAATTAGCAGCGGGAGTATGCACCATGTTTGTAGATGTCATTCTACCTCTTCTTTCCCAAAACAAGAATACTTTTCTTTTATGTTTAAATATCATGACACCCGAGTAAAGGAAGGGTACACAAATGAACTAAGACTACATTCAAATGAGAAGGATACTAAGGATAAAATGACTAAGAAAGGCTTAAAAGAATAGAAAGTCACTACCTATACCAACAAGGTACACCTTTTTTGGTGGCTCAATTATAAGAACTTCATAACTAAGCGTGATTTTCTTAGAGCAATTCTATGTTGGGTGACCTCCTTAGAATTTTCGTAACATGCATGTGAGTGATGATAAAGCATGCTGGAAGAACTCATATTTGTCTGTGGGGCTAGTCTTCCCTCTTAGAAGCGAGAAGTAAGTAGCATGACCATGTTGCATGAGATGCAAGGGAATGTCGTGGCCATTAGGTGCCAAATTCGTATTCCAAATCTTGGGCATGGATCCTTCCAAATGGTATTAAAGTCCTTGTAAATTGTTGTTCGAGGACGAACTAAACAGGAAACTAGTGGGCATGTGACACCCAAGTAAATGAGGGTACATGAATGAACTGTGACCACATCCAAATGAGAGAGATGTTGAGGATAAAATGACTAAGGAAGGCTTAAAAGAATTGAAAATTACTACCTATACCAATAAGGTGCACCTTCCTTTTCGAAGGCTCAATTACAGAAACTCTATAGTTAAGTGTTCTCTGTTTTGAACAATTTCATATTGGATAGCCTCTTGGAAATTTTCAAAAAATGCATGTGAGTGAGGACAAAGCATGCCGAAAGAACTCGGGTTGGTCTGTGAGTCTTCACTCTTAGAAGTGAGAAGTACATGAACATGTCGTAAAGGAACGTTAGGGCCATCAGGTGTCGAATTTGAATTCTGAATGTTTGGCATGGGTCATTACAAATGGTATCAAAATCATACCTCTCCCAGTAAGATGTGGTTCGGGGACGAACTTAGGAGAATGTTGGTGGGCATATGACACTCGAGTAAATGAGGAGCACATAAATTAACCAGGACCACATCCAAAGGAGAGCGGTCCTAAAGATAGAATGACTATGAAAAGGCTTAAAAGAATTAAAAGTCACTACCTATATCAACACGGTGTACCTTCCTTTTCCGTGGCTCAATTATAGGAACTTATTAGTTAAGTGGGTTTTATTTCAAGCAATTATATGTTGGGTGACCTCTTGAGAATTTTTCTAGGATGCATGTGAGTGAGAACAAAACATGTTGGAAGGACTTGTGTTGGTCTATGAAGATAATCTTCACTCTTAGAAGTAAGGAGTAAGTAACGCGAGAATTTTTCTAGGATGCATATGAGTGAGAACAAAACATGCTAGAAAGACTCGTGTTGGTCTATGAGGATAGTCTTCACTCTTAGAAGCAAGGAGTAAGTAATGTAACAATGTCACAAGAGAATGTTGGGGGCCACCAGGTGTCAAATCTAAATTTCGAATTTTGTTCTAAATCTTGGACATGAGTCGTTACACTAGGCCACACTAATGAAAATGAGCCTTATTAATGAAAATAACATCGGCATGCACATGAACAATAGGCATGTGGAAAAGTAGCTAATTTATTGAAATGAGATTTATTGGCACTATCTTTTGGATTGACAGGGGTTTGATATTATGTTGTTTTCTTTTTGGTTTGAAACGGCAAGCTCTAGCTGATACTGCAAAAGCTATATCATGCTATTGGAAATTTGTTTTGCTGCAATTGTCTGTCCTACAAGCTTAACTTTTGTGGGATAAGTTTGGAGCAATGACATTAGAAATTGAGGTCAATATAGAGGAAGCAGCTGAGCTTGTCAATCACGCTGAATCAAATAACTACAGGTAACTGGATATAAACTAATTCGAATCATGTCAAATAGAATTGTTGATTAATCCTGAACAAACAAGCTCATCATACCAAACTTATATCTTTCACCGATTTACGTTGCTTAGAAATGTTGAACCAAGGGCTGTAAGAACAAGTATTTCTCTTAGCAATAGTATGCCATCCGAAAGAATCAAGACCATGTATACTTGCAATTACCTACCGCCAAAGAGAGGATGACTCATGGAAAAATCTCCATCCCTATTTCATTTAACAAGATGCTTGGGCTTGCCATCTTCATTGCCCTCCCATAGAAAATCCCATCTTTTTCTCAATCACAGAAATAAATTTGGCAAGTTAAACTTAGAAAAAACGGAATTGGGTAAGGTTAATCTCCCTCCTCTAGAAAGCTGTCCAGTTTCTTCATCACCTTTTCAGAAGTGATTAAGGTATTTATAATTTTGAAATTTGGAATATGAAACCCTTTCAAATGACTACCCGCATGAGTGCTTGGCTTTACTAATGGATAGAGTTGAAAACCCTCCAATAACTCCAACACCTAATACTGTGGCAGAGATCAGGAAATTCTTGTAAAATTTGAACCTATAAGCATCTAGGAACATTGGCACTATATAGAATAGTATGCCATTGTCAATCTAGGGGTACACTGATGGTGATACCAGTTGCCATTGAAGATGATATGCATAAAAATTTGGGCACAATATCGCTGATCTTTGGAAGTTCTCTAATATCTCTTCATTATTTAAAACTGAAGATCACAATATGCTAAATACACAGAGAAGAAGAATGAAAAAAAAAAAGGGTAAACTAACTAATCAACCCCTAAACTTTAAGGATCAAAACCGTGATCAGAAACATATAATAAATCTAAAATTCCTAATAGGCTATTGACAAAAATGTCCAAGTTTGTGACAGAATCCAAACAATTGAAATAATATTGAAATATGAAAGATAAAAAAACTATAAGGTAACTAAAATAATTCAAGTTACGTGAATCCTCCCTCTCGTGCAATCCCACTCAGGCCTAAGCTGACTAAATGTGTTAATAATTTTATAAAAAAAAATACTTGTATGCATTTTTAAATCTAAACATCATATAATTCAGTATGTTTGAAAACATTAAAATAAGAGGAATACAAATTTTCCCCCAAAATATAATTCATTTCATTTATTATGAATTTGTAGCATCTGTATCCTAAATTGTTTAGATGTCTCTATGCTGTGTTTTGTTGTTTTTTTTTTTTTTTTTTTTTTTACTACTAAATTACCTGGAAAGAGATGAGGCACGTTTAAAAAAATGTATAATGAGCATAATTGGACAGAAAGGACAAGGGTTTAATGATTTTTTCACATATCATCTAAACCTGGTAGGATGGAACTTCAACCATGCACATTCCATATAGCCAACTAGAAGTGTTTAAAAATTCAAGCACACGAGAAAACACATGCTCTGTTTCAATTCTCAATCAAGTCATGCGCTGGACAAATGTAACGTAAATAAAGTAATACAATTGTGCTCTCACCCCTTGAATTGCCATTCTCTGCGGCACATGGGGCAATGAGCCTGAGAAGTCTGTGCATTCACCCATTTAAGGATGCAATGAAGATGGAAAGCATGGTTGCATGCACCCCAAACTGCATTTAAAGAAAAACTGAATGAGGGGTCTTTACCATCTTGTTCAAAGAAAAAGAAACGTTTAAAGAGAAGTGAGATAAGTAATCCAAACATGGTTATCAATCTGGAATTAGAACAGGGTGCAGCCTCATTTTCTTGTTAATTAAAGAACCAACTAAATGGTATTTTGAGCTCACTTGCATGTATGTGAGTTAAATACACACACACTCACACATGATATTAAGCATCACAAATCATCTGTGCTAAACTGTGCGGTGCAATTAATTATGGCAGGAAAGAAAGTATATGAGGTTAGGAAGACAAAGCTAGTTAACTCACTCAATGGGCAATCATCCCCGGGGAGTTTGCAATCAGGGCAACAACCATCAAAAGCCATCCTACAAATTCCACATGTTTCATCTTGAGCATTCCAAGTCCATGATGCAACAGCATGCCACCTATATTTTACAGAAGGGAATAGTTAATTTAATTATACTCAACAGAAGGAAATGTGAGAAAAGAAAAAAGGGAGCGTACTCTTTTTAGACACCAAACACGGTCGCAGAGGAGTCTGGGTCAAGGAAAATGTAATTGCATATATGGCAGATTAAAAGATACCAGTTCTAATGTGTTGATGCAGACAGAATATTGTGCAACAGCTAGCAGAGATATGGTACTAACATGTACATAGTTGGAATGGGGTAATTATAGTTGATCCAGAATGATGATAAAAAGGAGATCCAAAAGCACATGTTAAGACATCAACAAAAATAAGTCAGGGAGAACACAGAAAATTCCTCAGTGGTAAGAATAAAAAGATACCTGAAACTACGAAAGAGAGTAATTGAGCAACCACAACATTATCGCAACCATTAGGTTCAATGAACTGAAGGCCTTGTTTTGTAAACCTTTCCAGTGGAACCTTTTCTTCTTCCTATCCAAAATAGGGGCTTCATCACCAAGCCCAACCTTTTAGGATTAAAAAGGATTAAGATGAACATTAAGTTGTTCATCATATCCACGTCCAACTTTAATATTTGATCTTTAAGCTTGAAAACATATGGATCAATCAATTAATCAAGGGGCACAAACTAATGCGAAAACATAATTACTGATTGCTCAACATTAAGGAGGACAAAAACCAAAAGCCGAATAGTCAGATTCTGCTGCCTTTCAATTAGGAATAAGTACGACAGAGTCAATCAATATACAACAGATATGTAGAGAATGGACATGAAAACAGATATGCAATGGATACTCAAAATTTTTACTTTCATCTCCACTCCAGGGAAGCCAAAACCTGTCATCAATAAAGGTAATTGTAACGATACGAGTTTTAAAATTTAAAAAAAAAAACGCCTGAAATCTCGCCGGAATTCGCAAGATTTCCGGCGAGGCACTCCTTTCCTTTTGAGTCGCTGTTGTACCTGTGGGAGAGGAGCAGAAAGATTGAGGTGAGGAATCGAAAACGTCGCGAGGCTTCGGACCTTTGTGAGTTCTTAGGTAGGAGCGAACCAACGCCGGGGTACTTCGTAACAAGAGGGACAGACGCACCGCAAGGACGAACGGAAGACGGCGGTCTCAGCAACGGCAGTCGGGTTCCGCGATTAGGGCCTGTCGAGATTCTCGGGTGAGGAAGACAAAGCAGCTGATCGCGGGTCGGGTTCTTCGGGTACCCGCGAGATCGATTCAGCTGATGCCCGCTGTTTCGGCCCGTGCCTTGCAGTCCGCGTTCAGACACTGACTCTGGGCCGCGACCCATTCCGGCCCAAGACCAGCAATACCAGCCCGCGTCCAGAAGCCGTGCGCCGCCAGTGACCTTCTCGGCTTGTCGGCTCGGGGTACTTCGGCTGCGTCGGCTCGGCTCCGTTGTATTCTGCGGCTCGGTTCGGTGGCGTGGCTCGGCGGCTCGGCTTAGCGGCTCGATATACAAATAGTATACCGATTTCTAGGTTTTCAACCCTTCCAGAGCTGTTTCCGCCCTTTTTAGCCATCTGAGGTCATTGTAACTGTTAATTGCTAAAAAAAAATTATGATAGAAACTTACCTTGATACTAAACATAAGGTCTAGTTGGGTTACATTATGAAAAGTCGATATATGTATATAATGTGGTTTGATAGCAAGTAGTTAGGCGTTGGAGTTAGCTTATCGCAAGTGACTTCGGCCAAGGCCATAGAGGTAACTTACTATTGGGGTTAGTTTATGTATGATGGTGCGTGCCCTGTGGCCTTTGCATGCACCATATTTGTTGTGAAATGTCGATGTATATCATGCCGTATATTTTTGTTGGAAAACATCGATGTATCACGTTGTACCCGGCCAAAGCCAGACCCAGGGGGTTTGTATACGAACCCGCCTGGTGGGCTCACGTTATGTACGTGGGCTGTGTGTGGAGAAGTATCAGACATCCACCCTATCCAGATAAAGCACGGGCTTAAGGCTATGTAAGGAAATGGAAGACAGGTCATGTTGTTGCATGTAACAGCCAAAAAATAAATAAATAAATAAATAAAATTATTATAAAGAACAAAAAAAAATTATTATTATGTAAAAAAATAATAATAATAATAATAAATTAATAAATAAGTAAATAAAAATAATTATTCCCTCATCTAAACAGAAATACCTACGTCAAATTTATAGGAGATGGGTTTGCAGAGATGATCAAGATTTACATGGGAGAGAGATTTGAGATTTCTCTTAAGTTATATCTCAGATCTCTCTTTTTTATCAAATTATTTAGTTTTATTTAGCAATTTACCGGGTTAGAAAGATTCGTCACGATCAAATAGAAGAAAAAATAGAATCGATTAAATTGGCCAAAACAATTGCTAATCTGAAAAGGTAGCAAACACAGTTAAAGAAGAAGGGTTAAACAGATTTAACGTATCAGAATTTCTTCTCTCCCCAAAAACAAACACAACAAAAAAAAAGGGTTCAGATTTAGTTTTGGCCGTGAAAAAGATTTTGCATTTAAAGAGGTCAATAATTTTCCTTTTATTTTATTTCATGATATTAAAAGGATTTTACATTTAAGTAGTTTTCTTTTATATTATTTAATGATATTAAAAGTCATCCTCAAACACAGAGGATAATGAGGATAATTAAAAGAAGGGAAATACAGTAAAAGACAGGGAGGGAAGATTGTGAATATAATTGAAATTATATGGAAAATGTTAAAGAGTATTAAACACGGTAAGAGAAAATAGAATATCTGAAAAAAATTTAATGGGTATTAAATGGTTTATATGAAAATAATACTATAACAAACGTATATAAATATTTCAAGACCTAACTCAGGCAAAGACTCTAACGTTCGCATGAAGTATAACACATGGATCAATATAAATTATAGAAACAATTTTGTAGAAATTCAAACTCGGAACTAATGTCATGGGCTCACATAGGTTGACTTGGAGTACAATGGGCTTTCATTAAGGATAACGACGGAATCGAACTTTCATTAAGGATATATTCGTGACAACGACTTAAGCTAACCAGGTAAGTGACCTTACTATCGGCATGGTTATTTTTTGATGTTGACACGTGCCCTGTGGTTCTACACGTGTCATATATATTGATATGTGTGAATTGTCTGTGGATCGATATGCTTCCTATATGTTATGTTATGTTATATAATATGTGGATTGTATGATAATAATTATGGTACGATGTGCTCTAGGAGATGTTTGAGATAGGATACGAGAAGGATGCACAAAACAAAATGTAACGATAGGAGTAAGATACGTTCACGAAACGTTAAGGTTAGGTTACATACCGGAGTGCTATGGATAGGAGAGATTGATGAAAGAATACGGTTAGGTTATGGGTAGAAAGAG